>NW_026623386.1:1630006-1632142 GCF_030028575.1 Malurus melanocephalus | reverse complement strand
AAAAACAACTAGTTTGAAATTGTTATAAATGTCACTTACTATATTTGCTGGTCCATGTCCAATTTATGAGCTTTGCATACTTGAGGTAGTGAGTAGTACATAAAAGACCAGGACAATATTCAGCTACATAGGAAACATTAATTAATGTCCTGAAGAGCTTTGAAATAGCTATTGACTATAAAAAATTCTCTGTACCTCAAAAACTCTWTACAAACAATGTGCACTCTTGTGCCTTCTACTGTTTTCTTCACAAGAGAAAGTACCTGATTACAGTCCATAGCAAAACCAACACAAATCTATCCTCCTTCACTAAATTACTGCATTTACAGCCATTTAGAACTTTAAAAACAATATCTAATTTATGTTTATTACTTATGACATGGAAACATGGTGCTGCTTTAATAATGTATTGAGTCTGAAAATACATACATACATACATATATATATATATATATATACATATATATATATAGATAGATATATATATGTGTACATGCATACATAGAAACGGCTTGTCTCCAAAGAAGGAAAGTTTTGGTTTACAACCTCCTATTTCTGTGTATGCTGAAACCATATACTATATTTTACATCAGAATTAAAAATAGGCACAACTTTTTTTTTTTTTTTTCTCACCTTGAATGTGCTATTTTAGTTAAGGGAACAGTACATTTAATAGACACACAGCCTAATATGATTGCCCTTGCCATCTACTGTCTCATGAATGAGAATCTGATTTGACACATGTAGATTTAATGAWAGTGCTCACACAAATGAAGGATCACAGAAGAATCTTAGCAAGAATTTGTTACCTTTTTTTTTATTATTTTCTTTTCTAGTGACTACTTCTTTCATGACACTTGCAAATSTCCCCTCTTTGGCTGAATAAATGCACAGTAGAGTAGCTTTACTGGGTTTGTTCTCAACTGTTACTGGTGTTTTAAGTTCTTTTTGTTCGTTGTGGTGGGTTTTAGTTGTTCGTTTTTTTTGGTTTTTTTGTTTTTTTTTTTTTTTTTAATATATTTGTTCCATCCAGCCCAAGGTAGCTTTGGATGTCTCTCTCACATTGTGCCTATCAAGGAAATTTCAAACTCTGGCATTAGAATTTCTCTTTCTCCTCTCCCATTTTTTAGTAAAATTAATATTGATTTGCTTGTAGCTTCACACCATGGGTGTGCTACCTTTTTCTTTCATTAAGACCAATTCTCTGATAACCAGAATAATTGGAGAAGTTCACAATGAAAATGTCTCCCTTAGGAAGTCTTTTGCCACTAAATACAACTAAAGATACTTAACTTTGGTAGTTTAAATTTGGGGTCTGCTGCAGTGAAACACATTATGGATATCTCTAACAGACCCTGCTCTTGGGACATCTACCCATAACCGTCTGATTTATTTTTATTGTTTCAGTTTTGTCTTCCCTGACCTTGGTGCTGTGRGAGCTTACTCTGCACACTGTAAACACTTATTTTGAACTTACTCCAATCTTTTTAGAGTSCAGCTGTTGATAATTCTCTGCTAATAATCCCCAAAACTTCTCCATGGACACTGGGTTTGGGCATGTACCCARAGAAGAACAGTTGTTCTTGTAACTCAAAAATACACAAATATTTATTGGATTCCAAATGAAAACAGAGATTTTAAAATAAAAATTGTAGGAAATAAATCCAGATCATTTGCAGTAATTCCTCTTATTTAAATGCTGCTTTCAGAAATTAGAGTTACTCAAATAATTTTCATAAACAGATTATTCTATGTGTGGATCCCACATACATATCTTCTGTAGTCCCTGGCAAAATGTATTTAAGCACAATGCAAAGAAGAGTATGGTAGCCTTACAGCTGAACTTATCAGATCAAAAGCTAAACCCCAGTCTTACTCCCATCTTTGAAATAAAGCTGGCACCAGTGTATAGTGCCATATTTTAGAACTTGTTTCAGAATTGCCAGAATTGTGAAATCAGGCACTAGACATTTCAAACAAAGCTGAATAGAAACTGCAAGTAATGGTTACTTATCACTGGATTTTTATGGACTCCAAGGGAAAAATTAATAGAATATAATTAGTAATGTAATATTTTGATTGTTTAAAACTGTCACATTTTCCAAATGTTGTAAAATATGCTTGACTAAAGTAGAA
>NW_026623386.1:1611961-1629769 GCF_030028575.1 Malurus melanocephalus | reverse complement strand
AAAAATGCAGTAGCTCTACATGAAATTTTCTGTTTGGTAAGGTGGCCTCTGTCTAATCAGTTCATTAGAAAGTATGTTGGCAGAAATTCTCTTAGGAATAATTTTGTGTTATTTTAGCATAAGTTAGACAAAACTATGACTTGTGCTATTTTAATTGTAAATTACATGAAACACACGGATCCTGGCCTATTAGTGTTTTATAGTTCTTGTGCAATAAAAGTGTCTTAATTTTTACACTGTTTTATAGAGTATGTCTCAGCTGGCACATTAAAATTTCAAGCAAGTGTGGTTCTTGTACCCAAGTTGTCATTGCCCTGAAAACCCTGTTGTTGCCATGACACTTCATCCTATAAATCTACTAAGGAAGACTAGTTAGGGTAGATAAGATACTGTGTTATTTCTTGATTTTTATTCTCCAATCTTCTAAATGCAAGATTTCAGATCAYACCTTAATAAATAATCAAATTTCATTAAAGTCTGGATTAGTAACTAACTAAGTCATGTAACAGAAATCAAAGAGAAACTTTGGCTTGCTCAAAGAAGTAGAAACTGTAATTAAACTAGGAATATTCTACAGATCTCACAAAAAAAAAAAAAGCCCCAGTGAAACCTTTAGGAAGATGAAAGTTTATGACAGTGTACATAACACAGAGAATAATCTTACAAGATTTACTAAGCTAATATTTTAAAGACAGTGATCTTATCCTGAATACTGGCTTTTTCATCACAAATCAGATATCAAATATTCCAATAAGTCTTTAGTCACTTAAKGCTTAAAGACTAGTTTTCTTGACTCACTAAGGGCTTTGCTTCATTACTAGAAATTATAATTAAAAATGTCCAGAACTTAATCTGACCTGTGATATGCTATACAGTGATTGTGACAATCAGCATTAGATACAGTATAAAATTATATTTTCTAATTCAGTTTGAAACATTAAAACAAGAGTAATCTTAGCTACTATTCACCTTGGAAGCCCATGTTGTTTGTTCCTAATCCCTACTGCTTGGTATGAGCTGGAGAATTTCTTGCAAATAAAACAAGTTAAAAGTGCATACAACTTTGATACAGTCACAATATTATAACGAGAAAAGTAACATAATTTAAAATACAYATATTTTACATGTCTGATGCAAGCAAATACTCCAGACTTCATTGTAAGTCTTTTTTTAATAGATTAATTTCTTTTAATGGGGGGGGGGGGTGTTTGTAATATTTTATGCTTTGTTTAATCCAAATTTGTGTACAGCAGACATTTGGAGAAGCATATTTTCATTTCAATATTTGTAAAGAACTAAGTATGCCAATTTATGTTGTAAATGWTTTTAATGCTATGCCCATTAACACAAGAATGGTACAACCAAGGCATCTGTATTTTGAATCACCATTTCTACTGAATTGTTCCAATTCTTGGTGGAGGAAGAGGCAGGCRTAGTTCTCGTGGTTTGGTTCACCTTTAATGACTGTGGGACAGGGAGAAGAGCATCCTGACTTCCCATTTCTCCCTTTATTGGGTATTTCTGGGTAAGTACATGAGTGAAGAACCTGATAAAAGCAAATTTTTATTTGGAGTTTTAGAGGCAGGAAGTAGTCATTGCTGGGGTTTCTTCTTCAGCTACTGGAAGAAGACTGAAGTTAAGATTTGTAAAAAGCTTTGCCAGGATGAACAAGTTACTAAAGAWAATCTACCTGGGCAACTTCAACCCTTATGGTTTTTGTTCCAACCATTGTTATACAGTTGGAACTGTATCAAGAAAGTACAAGGGCRATACTGAATATTCTACTAAAATCCATGTTCAACATCCTCTCAAATCCATTTTTCTGTTATCTGAGAGCTGGAATAAATCTCTGCTCACTCTCTGCATATCAGGATGAAGAGATTAAGAAGTTGGCCATCTCAGCATGAAGCAAAATCTTGCTTAAAAATATGAACATACAATGATTATCAAGTAGAGAATCACTTGCTTTCAAGATAATTTGCAATTGTTTTCACATCTTCAAGAAACTGTCATCTGAGAAAATCAATTATGCTGCTTAAAATTAGGCTTTGTTTAGAGTCTGCTTCCTGATATGAAGGATTTGAACTTATTACAGGCACTTTTATAATTAGTGAGAGAGCAAAAGAATAAGTAATAAATAAATGAGATGTTGTCAAGTGAAAAAGCAAAACAAGTTAATTTGTACTTTGCTCTTTGTAAAGGTTTACTCTATGCTATATGCATACATGTCTTTTAAGAAATATGTGAACAGGTTAGGTAACCTAGATTTATCTGTAATARCATGTTTTCCTTGCTTAGCATGGTCTGAGGTAAATCCCTTGAGTTACACATTCAGTTATGCAATTAGGGTTTCTGTGACCAAGGAACAAGATTCATGCTGACAAGTTCTGAAATTGATGTRCAGTGTTAAATTACTATAGCCATCATTACTTCATCAAGTACATCATCAATTGYAAAAACATGACCAAAGAAATCAAGAAAAATTCTCATTTTATACTTATTTTGCTAAAAATGCACTTTATTTCTCAGAATTAATATCCTCTTCCTCAGTTAATCTCAAGACTTTATATGGAGATACATAATCTTCTTAAATTAGAATGACTATACTGGTTCTAGCCAGAGTTTAGCAGAAAATCTACACATGTTTAATTTCACATGAAATAGCCATATTTTCCCATTATTCACCACAATGCACGGGTTTATTTCTAATGGAAGTCTTCATTGTATTAGAAATAAAATTATCAGGTTAAGTCTTCTTCATAGATGAAAGTCATAGTTCAAATATAATCACAAGTAAAAATTGAAGTTAAGGATTAGAAATAACTTCTTAGTCACTTCAATTTCCTCTATGCTTTGAAGTATGTTTTATTTAAAAGCTAAAAAAAAATTAAAAATTTAAAAAAAGAAAAAAGCAAGCTCCAAAACAATAAATAAATATTTGTCCCCTAAGACCATATTCGAAGCAAGCAGGTATAAAGAAATACAGGATATCTGGAGGAGTTATTTRCACCATTACATGATACTAGAGGCATGGTTTGTTTTGTAAAATACTCAAGGCCAATGTCTGGGGTTACAACTTCAGACCCCATGCAGGCTTCTACTATCACTGAATTTCACCAAAGTAATCACAGACTTGGGTTTGAAAAACAGCCTGTGTTACAATCTAATTTTGCYGTAAGCACCTTTACTTTGTCACAATGGTAGCTTCATATTAAATTCAGTATTTACTTTAGTGGGAAATAAAGATAAAAAATGCAGTATTTGCCTGTGAACTGATAAAATATTATTTACCTGAACCACAAATGCCTATATTACTTCAGCCTCTGAAAACAGTTTTTCTGTTTCTTAGTGCTCCTGTTTTGCAAAGATAAAAATTGAAAATTTTTKATGCCATTCCTGAAATATACTTTCATGTGTGTGAAGACAACACGATTTTTATGAGTTGCAGAGTTTTCCAGGCACACAGTTCACCCAATATTGTTGTCTTAAGGGTAAAGAAATTGGGCAGAAAATAAACTCCTTTTCATTCCAGTTGATTCTCAGAGGACTGGGTGAGGCTGGGCAGAGTTTCTTGCTATAGTCGATTCACCACTACAAGTCTACTAAATCTGGTTGCAGTAAACAAGAACWCTCACAATCACAGATTCACAAATACTCCAGTTTATTGAAGAAACAAAAATTCAGATTTGGAATTATTGTTAGCAAATGCATTTAATGCTTGAGCACCAGATATACTAAGAATAGCCAATGATTAACTAAACAAAGTTAGGAAGTCAAACTAAATAAACAAATTCAGCTTTTGATTAAGCTTAACTTCATTGTTAATTAGGCTTGTTTTTACCTGGGTATGTTCTGATGCAGTCAGAAAGATATAATTGGTTAATTGTTGCTGCCATCAGAGATGGTGGGGAACAGTCACTTTCTCATGTTTATGTTGGTGGGTGCATTCTGTGATGTGCAAGTGGGGGACAATGAGGGTTTTGGTTACCTTTGGTCAGGCTGAATTATTTGGTTGAATCAGAGGCAGAACAGAACCGTGGTCCTTYGGTGTCACTTGCTCCTCCATGTGTCAGAGGCAGCAATAAAGGGTCTCTGACGTCTGCCCATCATCTGTGCTCGTCCAGGATGGCAAAACTGCTCATCAGCTGCTGAGAGCAGGGTGCTGACAACTCCAGGGTCATGGGTCCAACCCCCAGAGGGGCCATTCTTTCAAGAGGTGGACTTGATGACCTTCTAGATCCCTTCCAACTCAGAACATTCTGTGATTGTTTCCCAAAGGACCAGGTTTATTCTTCTACCAAGGGCTGTTATGCCCAGTGAAGGGGGATGGCTTGTACAGAGCTGCTGGTTCTCTTCTGTTCCTCAGAGACAGCACAGGACTGGGAGGGCTGTGCTGCACCCCAGACAGTTCAGGTGTCAGCCTTTGCTCCAGCACATGCAAAAATCATCCAGGGGCTTGGCCCACATGCCTGTTCAACCTGAGCCATCAATTCTATTTACAAGGCTGTAAATTTTTTTCATGTATAATAAACAAAATTATGTTAATAATGAGCAAGCACTATTTTGTAAATTTAAGTATGGCCTGCTAGCTTGGCGTCAGCAAACCTGCATTTACCATTATAAATGTGAATGCCAACAATGACAGTTGACTTCAGTAATGATAAAATAATTGAATTCATTCACAAGTGTCAGAGCATTATTTAGGGTTCTTTGTTATAGCAAAGTAGCACAGAACTGGCATGTACCCCGAGTACATTTTTTATATAAAAATACTGCCATAATGTTAGCCTGGTACTTTTGGTTGAACAGTACAACTGGCATATTAAAACCAGTCTCTTCTGCTRCAATGATTCTGTGTTTTGGGAGAGTCAGGATTACTTGTATGACCTGTGTAACATACAGATACTGCCTCTGCTTTCCTCTGGGCTTATGAAAGTTTTAATTTCACAGACAAGAAAGGTTAATTAATCTGTTTACTCCGCTGAACACAGAAAATTCAAAACTTAATTCAAACATATTAAAATGGTTCCCACAATGGGAAAGCCTCTAACTGCTCTGTCTTCAAAATCTATTACAGCCTTGGAATAGATCTTCCCAAGTCCCCACCCTCCAAGCCATCCTGACTGATTATAATTTATTCCAGWTCTTGCAATTATATTTTCTTTCAACCTGCACTTTTTCTTTCATGCATCCCTGCTCCTTYACATTGAAAAATCAAAAGCACAAACCCAAAATAACAAACCACAACAACTTAGGGAAAGAAACCATCACACTGTGTCCACAGAGATCCCACAAAGAGAATATTGAAGTGCTGAGAAGGCTCTGGATGCTTTAACAAGCTCACACATTTATCACGGTTGCTGATTTCAGTTTAGCTGCAGTTTAGAAGACAAAGTAATCATTACACATTCACATGGCAGGTAATGCTTTTCAAGTCATACAGCATGTCTTGAATTGTTTTTATCAACTGAAATTCTAACAAATTTATTTCTTTTTTTATCTCAGTTGCTCAGGGATTATGATTGATTTTGTGTTTGTGTAGTCTTTCATACCCTTAAAATCACATGAATATAGAATATAAAACACTTGACATATTCTGGTGTAATTCCATTTATTTTCCCTAGTTTTGTTATGTGAGAAAACACGTTAGACCATTCTGARAAACTATTTCAAGTTTTAAAAGTGATTTAATACCACATGGGGTTTTGCCTCAAAATTATCTAATGGCAAAAAAAGAATCAATGTTATTTTATCGGATCACAAAGATATCCTAAAATATATAAACACACAAATCTGTGGACACCTATGTAATTTCATTAATGTGGATGTCTTATATTTTCCCACAGGATTGCTGCAGAAAAGTTTCTGTCACAATCTTCAGTAGAACTTACTCAACTGGGGATAAATGGTAGGTTAGACTTTGAAATTTTAGATCTAGCAGAAGCTGAGGAATATTTTTTAAATAACTTTCAGAAGGTTTCCAGTATCTCACTCTTAGGGCTACATGTTTCATTCAAATAAGATGTATTAAACATGATTCATAATTGGCAATGAAGCATACCCTTCCCCAAAGAGATACCTTCAACCTTGAGCTAAAAAACATGAAAATAATATCCTATGGAGCTGCAATTAATTATTTCTTTCCTGAAAGAAAATCATAACGTTTTCTGGAAAAAACAATTGTTATTGTTCCTATTTATTTAAATTATTATTGAATTCTAGGGTGCAATGGTTTATGAAACAAATTTGATAGTGTTCAGCTTCTAAAAATAAGGTTTTCTCCCAAAAAATAGTCAGCTTTACTGGCAGTGATACTGAGAGGAAGGTATGAATGGTCTCACTTATCCTTTCTAAATAAGTAAAAATTATAATTTTAGAAACACTGTGAAGGTGTGTATATTATTTCTAAAGAAATGCGATTTAACATAGCAACTCTGCTGAGCTGTTAACCTCAGTATAATGTCTGACATTGAAGGAATCAATCTTCTCCTAGTTCTAAAGATAGTTAAGAAAAAATTGGCAAGTCTGATGTCATCTTCAAAAGGTGAAAATCAAAGGCTATTTACAGCCTTGGAAAAACAAAACAAAACCACTGACCCTTTCTGTGTTATTCAAGATAAAAGTATTTCAAGTCAAATTGAAAACAGATTGAATAATCRCATTGCACATAAGGCATAGAATATTCCTCCCAAGAAATTACAGCAGAAACTTAAACCGGAAATAGRAGCAGGCAACTCTGAAGGACTACAAGGATGTTGTGAGGTTGTGCAGGGAAAAAAAAATCAGAAGAGCCAAAACTGAGCTGGAASTTAATATGGTTAATGTGTAAAAGGTGTTAAAAATGTTTCTATAAACAGATCAGGAACACAAGGAAACTAAGGRGAATCTCTGTCCTTTATTGGGTGTAGTCAAAAACATAACAACAAAGGATGAGGAGAAGGCTAAGGTATTTAATGCCTTCTGTGTCTCAGTCTTTTAAAGTAAAACCAATTGTTAGCAGGATACCTGGGCCCTGAGCTGGAATACAGGGATGGGGAGCAGAATGAAGCCCCAATAAATCCTGGGGAAAAAGRTCAGCAACCTGCTATGCCACTTAAACACTCACAAGTCTGCAGAGCCAGATAGCATTCCCCCAAAGGTACTGAGATAACTGGTGGAAGAGCTTACTGAACCATTTTCCATCAATTACCAAGCATCCTGACAGGGGAGGGCTCAGCTGAGCTGAGGTAAGTAAATATGACACCAATTTACAAGAAGGGCCAGAAGAAGGATCCAGGAAACTACATGCCTGTCAGTGTGACCTCAGTGCTCAGGAAGGTCATGGAAGAGATCACCTTGAGCACCATCACGCAGCACAGTACACAGGATCAAACCCAGCCTGGGTTTATGAAAGGCAGGTCCTGCTTGACTGACCAAATCTCCTAGTATGACAAGGTGACATCCTTGGTGGGTGAGGGAAAAGCTGTGGGAGTTGTTTACTGTAATAAATCATTTGACCCAATTTCCTACAGGATTGTCCTGGAGACACTGTATGCTCATAGCTTGAATGAATTAGAAAACTCTCTGTCTGGATGGCTGAGCCCAAAGTGTGGTGCCGAATGGTGCTACACACAGCTGGCAGCTGGTGTTCCCTGAGGCTCTGGATTGTGGGCAATCCTGTTTAATCCCTTCATTGATGATCTGGAGCAAGCCCACTCTYACCCAGTTCGTAGACAACACCAAGTAGGGTGGAAATGCTGACCATTTAGAGGGTAGGAAGGTTCTGCACAGGGATCTGGATARGCTGGATCCATGGACTGAGGCCATGAGGCTCAACAAGGTAAAGTGCCAGGTTCTGCACTAGAGTTGCACAGCCCACGCTRTAGGCTTGGGGAAGAATGGAAAGTTGCCTGCTTGGGAAAGACCTGTGAGTGYTGGCCAACAGCCAGCTAAACATGAGCCAGTGTGTGCCTTGATGGCCAAGAAGCAATAATGTGCTGGCTGGACCAGGGCAGCTCTTCATTGGTGAGGCCACATCTCAAATCTTGGGCTCAGTTCTGGGCCCCATATTTCAAGAAGGACATTGAGGGGCTGGAGCATGTCCAGAGAAGGACAACAGAGCTGGCAAAGGGTCTGCAGCACAAGCCTGATGAGGAGCAGCTTAGGAAGCTGGGAATGTTTCGTTTYGAGATTCTATGATTCTACACACTTGGGTACAGATTTGCCATGCAAGCAACTTACTAAACCTCTTACATGTATCATCCAAAACCAGCWCTTTCGACCAACATGGTGGTTTAAACCACCATGCTTTCAACCTCCTGTAAGAAAAAAAAATAGCAGTGAGAGAATATTTGCCATTTGACATTTTTTTTTAGTATATTGAAGAGAGACGTGATACCTCTAAAGCAATACAAAACATCCAAGACCTGAGTAAATAATCTTACTTTTTTTTTTTCTTTCAACTACAATAGATTGCAAGTTTTAAGGTCATCTCTTTAAGGAAAAAGACTCAGAAGATCATTACATAGAGCCCTCAATTTCCCTAAATTGTTCTAATGAATTAAATGTGTAAGGAAAATGAATTGGCTATAATTTAAATAGACCAGACTATGCTAATTGACTGTTCAAAAATGTGCCCTTTCACTAATGGCTTTGTATTTGTTTTGCCTGAGTGTATTTAKTCTTGTGTCTATCTAAAAAATGAAGCAGCAGATCCATTATAAAGAAGAGAATCTTAAAACTACAAATGCATAGAAATGAGCAAATGTTAATGAAATCTTCTTCAGGGTGAACCTAAAGTATATGTATAATACACAAAACCAGGCTCTACTTTTCTAATTAAATTTTTTAATTGACTACCTTTAATATATTGGGCAATCCCCTAAGATTTTAAAGTCACCTTCTAAATCTAATTGTGAAGGATCATTTACTCAGCCTCTTTTCCTCTGTTTAGAGTATGATAAATTATTCACCTCATGGTCACCACTAAAACTCAGTAAAGGTGATTAAAATGTAGAAAACTAAAGACTCTGAAATGGAGCTGCAGTGGAAAGGATAACTTTGGGGCTAAAATGCAAATAAACAGATGCAATTGTCATTAAAACATAGAACAGTAACCCATTTAAAAGTTAACATAAAAATTTAGAGTTTTTTTCATAAAAGTTCAAACCTTGGAAGTGACATGCTAAGGTTTTAACAGCCCAGTGTCACTGTAGTATCCTTAGTCTGTGTAGGTTGTGGTAGGAAATTGAGGCAATCAAGTAAAATGCTGTACATATCTAAAAATGCTGTACATATCTAAAAAATAGAGGATGAAAAATTAAGAGATGTAAACTTGTCTGGAGGTCAACATGAGAGAAACAAAGCCGTAATCAGATATCTGTCACATTTAATTAACAATCTTAAAACATAATGAAAGTRCAGAGCTAGCTTAGCATTTTTGAAAGCATAGAAGAAACGGAGTTTTGCCAGGCCGACAACATAGGTCTTTGTCCTTGCCGTGATGTCAGACAAGGTATGAATTAATAGTCTGGAACATTAAAAAAATAAAAAACAGATATACACAAAAATACATTCAGAAAGATATGAAAAATGTAGMTGTCATTGCATTCTTTTAACCTAATTTCACTAAATCACTCTCTGTTTGACACAATTGGTGCAACACGAGCACCCCTCTGTGTGAACTGCTGCATGGACTGCAGCATGCCTTGGTTATCTCTATAACCTGCACCTAATACATAAAGACACTTGTGTTTGGCAATCTCTAGGTGAAAAGTAAACCAGTTTCACCTGCAATAAAAGATGACCTTCTGAACTACAATATAAAGCCAAACCCAAGCATGCAAATCTCTTGAGACAAAAAAAAAAAAAAAAAAGGATAGACAGAAATAAAGAGTGTGATGGATTAGCTGAATCCATAATGAGTGCATGTATTGCATTCTAAAGTAAATTGACTTGACTTTTGTTTTTCAGGACAAATGTCATGTGAGCACCTGTAGTTAAATATGCAACTATGTTGTTTGATTCCTGTCAAGTCTCATCTACAGAAATAGTTTTTTGTTCRGTTTTAGCAAACAAGCAAACATAATAGCCTTTCTGCTACTAACAATTTTATTGAGGATAGAACWGGGAGAAAAGGCAAAAAGAATATACTATTTTTTTTTAAAAATTGGCACCACTGTCATATGTTCTTAAAATTATACATCTCAGAGGAGTTCACTTGTTTTTTTGGTCATTAATTTTTAATGACCTAAACAGAAAAAGAAGAACATGCAAAGACACAAGAACAGACAACTATTTTGCAAAATAAGAATAATTAGGAAATATTTTAAAGAAATAATCTGACAAAGATTGTTAAATTCAAATACTGCCTCTGGTTCAACTTGACTTTGAGTTACATATTGCTGGAGGCCAGGACAGAATACCACAGACGTACTTTTCACACCTGCTGATAAACAGCAGTTGAAACAGTTTAATAGTTTATATAAATTTTACATACAGTAAAACTGTGCTTACATTAAGGAACATGMTGATGCACTATCAGAGTGGGTGAGCATAGGATCACTTAAATTATATCTGAAAATTACCTGTTTAATTTTTGCTAGGCACCCTTTCGAGCACAAATGTTTTCTTACAATAACATTTTTGCTTAAGGATCTTGCTTCAAATGACCTGTATTTCTGCTCTATGTTTAGAGCATACAACTCACTGTAGTAGGCTAAACTGAGCATTAATGGGATAGCTCCCATTAATAAAATGAATGAAGAGGGAGATTTTATTAATCTGAAGGGTTTTTTTTTTTAATTTGTTTTTGAAGGAAAGGATAATTTTGGCTTTTTTAATGAGAAAAAATGTGTCTTCAGAAAAGGAAAACTTAAAAAAATTATTATCCACTAGTTTTAATGAAAGTCTCTGGGCAGTCCCTTCCCCTGTGCCCAACATTTACATGACTCTTATATGATTTCGGAAGAAAGGCATGCTCATAACTTAAACTTACCCTAAAAGGCCACATTGACCACTGCAAAATTCACGTGTGTTTAATGTGAAGATCCCTATGTACTATCAAATGAGTGGAAAAAAWTTTTAGTTTTACCCCCTTTTTTGTCGGTAAGAAGGGAAAAGTGGGAAAAGAGGAAATACTCTCAGGTGCTGAATACCCCCATAAAAATGTGCAAAATGATTGACCCTTCCAAACACAAACGTCAAGTGCTTGAGGATGTAAAAGAMCAGATATGCCACCAGTGTGGTAAAATGGACTTATCCAGGAACCACCTTGAGGCAAAGGAAAATGCCTGCAAGGGAAATTAAAAAAAACAAACAAGCAAAGATGCACAATAGCATAGATAAATAGGAATGCAAGCTAACAGTGCATAACAAAAAAAGTTTGCATTACTTAGAGCAASAGAACAGACAGCAGCTTTGAAGAGGTGACCTTGTAGACATTACTTGTGATTGTCCTGCTCCACTTTGACTCTGGTGAGCCCTCACCTCGAGTCCTGGGGACAGTTTTGGGCCCCACAATGTAAGAAAGATATAAAGCTTTTGGAAAGAGTGCCAAGGYAGGTTACAAAGATGGTGAAGGGCCTTGAGAGGAAGCCATATGAGGAGTGGCTGAGGTGACTGGGTCTGTTCAGTCTGGAGGAGACTGAGGGGAGGCCTTGGTCAACAACTTCCTCATGAGGGGAAGAGGAGGAGCAGGCACTGATCACTTCTCTGTGGTGACAGTGACAGGACCCAAGGGAATGGCCTGAAGCAGTGACAGGGGTGATTTAGTTTGGATATTAGGAAAAAAAAATTCTCCCTGAGGGCACTTGAGCACTGGAACAGGCTCCCCAGGGAAGTGGTCACAGCACCAGCCTGACAGAGTTCCAGAAGCATTTGGACAATGCTCTCAGGCACAGAGAGTGAGCCTGGGGCTGTTCCATGCAGGGCAGGGAGTTGGGCTTCCAGGATCCTTGCTGGTTCCTTCCAACACAGAATATTCTATGATTCTATGTCTTTCTTACTGAGAGATTCACATATCCAGACATCTCTAAACAGCAAGCCTGCTGGAATATGAATATCTGCTGTGGTGGAACTGAATGCAGTCTCTGCTGAATGATTGATGGTATCTCTGCACGCTATATAGAACTGTTTAGATTCCAGACACTTCTGAAGATCTAATTAGTACTAAGCTGTCTGAAATCCAGATTTTGAGAATTTTGACATGGCTACAGCTCTCTACAAAAAAAAAAAAAATTCAAGTAATGGGCACTGGTTCAAATATGGATTGAAATTTAAGTTTTGTCCAACAGACACTAAGGTCCTAAAAATATCATGTCTTCCACATTTTCATACGATTCCATATTCCTTATGATTGTCCCAGTTTCCTAATGAACTTATGGTTTTTATCACCACCAATCAGAGCCATRAGAAAAAAGTGAGGCATATGACTTTCCTCTCAGAAAATAATGCCAGATATTAATAAAAGTTGATTGAGCAGACACAATGTCTCAGTTTAGACTGTAGACCAAATAAGAAAAAACCCAAATAAGTAGGAAATGTAAATGTACATTAGCAGAAGCCTCATACCTGTCCTGTGAAATCATAAGGAAAAAATGTGATTTCCTATCCACACAGTTAAGAACATCTAATCTTTTAACAACAGGATTAATTATAGTGGCAATWAGTACACAGTACTAGATATGAGTCCATAAACCCTTTGTTAAAAATTTCATAAAATCAAAAAATGGTTAAGGTAAGAAGAAAGCTCTCAAGACCATCTGGTCCAATCCCTTCCTCAGACAAGGTACTTATTTAGGGYTTTGTCTCATCCTGTTATAATTTGCCACTAAAATAGTGATGGGAGATAGAATTAGGGCAGTTATACTCTTCCAGYTGAGTTTATAAGTCCATTATAAGAAAATACTTTCCTGAATCAAAACAAAACTCSCAACACAATTTTTGTGTTATAACTTGGGTTGAATAAATTTGTTCATTTTCTTTTTAACAAATGAGAGCTCCTTCTTAAAATGGTTATTGAAGCAAACAGGAAAATAAAATGTCAATTCAAAAATAACAGTCTTTCAGTTTGAAATGATTTAACTGCTTGTTGCTATCAGTTCTATGTCTTTACAAAATTAAAACAATGTTAAAATGTATTTAATAATTCCAACAATTAAATATATAAATTGTTTATATAATGATTATATAACTGTTTCAACTATTGCATGTTGAAGGTAGGAATCAAGTAGTTTTTGCAGAATTTTAGCATCAATAAATGCTCCTTTCTCATCATGGTACCGTCTTGTGTCGCCTTCAGAGTACTGCCACTGAAACATGAATTGAGACRGATGAGTTCTTACTAAGAGCAACCTTTCAGGGCTAACAGTGCAAGTAGCCACAGAAGTTTATGCATTCCAATCCTGGTTTGCCAAAACCCAATGCATATTTAACATATTCATATGTTACAGGAAAAGTCAGACCCTAGGTTACCTCAAGACAGTTTGGCTTTGCTTCAAGACCACTGAGGAAGGCAGATGCATCTCAGAAACTGAATGAAAAACATTTGGAATTATCTGTGGAATGCTCACCTCTTCTCAGCATTTACAATGATGATGTTTTATACTTTGCACAAATCTTTGCCTTTTRTTTTTATTTAGTGACCACATTGACCTATCATCTTTATCTAATCACAGAATGCTTGAGATATAAACCACTCACAGCAGGAACTAACAAGTTGAAATAAACTGWACTWCAYRCAGACRTGGACAGAGYGCTAACCAAGTRGATTGCTGAATGAGYTCCTGGCAGTCTTCTATGATTATTTAATGAGGAAGAAATATAAATCTCATTCATTGCAATTTTACATAAACACATKAGAATATTGATGAAATTGGTCCTGAAAATAAGATGTAGGGCCACATATCACTTCAAGCATGCCACCACTACAAATTTCCCTTCAGTTTTAACCTGGTTCTTAGCCCAGCTTTCCACATTTTTTGAGAAAGAAGTCTTAAGTCTTATGTTTCCATGCTTTAAAACAGCATTGTGTGCTTGCTCACACTGGAAAATTCAGGTGGGAGTTTTGTGTTTGTTTTTCAGGTTTTTTTTTGTTTGTTTGTTTTGGTTTGGTTTTTTTTTTTTTTAATTTATTTTTTTATTTATTTTATTTTGTTTAAAGGCAGATTACTTTGTATTGAGGATATTTTAAAAGCTTATTTGTGTAGATCACAAATTTTGGTAATCCTTTTGCTTTATCCAGCTTTTCTGAAAACTTGTTTCTCAGCTATCTTCTACTAGTAGAAGATTTTGTTTAATGTACAAATCTCTTCTGTTTAATGCTTCTTTCATCAGCCTGTTTCTATGCTACCAAACTTTGGCTGTTTAGTCAAAGAGCTCTAAAATATTCCATTTGAACATGAATTAACAAAGAATGAAGAATTACCTCATATTCTGGTTATGCTGACATGTATGATGACTCAGGAAGAAACATTTAAATTGTCTGGTGATAGTCCAATATCTGGCTAGCACAGATGTCCCACTGAAATGTTATTATAAAATTTTCAGGAACTTCTGAGTAAAATTATTGGTATTTCAGCTTTAGAAACTAAAGCTAAAGGAGGTGAGGGAGAGACAAAGACAACTTTGAGATAAAGTTGTGTAAGGACAGCACCAAACTACAGAACAGAAAAGAGTGCCAGAACGGACTGAGGTCAGCCAGTGTGACAATAAGGAATTGTCTTATAAAACTGTAAACATTTACAGATTTATAAGTATATTCTTTCACATGTTGCCAACTTCACCAAAAAAATAAACTGTGGCACTGAAGCAGAATAACTACCTTTGTGAATGATGCCTCTAACATTGTTCTTATATATAAAATTGCATCAGAAGTATGAGTAATGCCTGATATCAATAAAAGTCTAGCTTTTGGAAACATTGAATTTTTCAGTTCTAAGGCTGAGATCACAAGCTACTTTCATGAGATTTCTTTCCCACCTTTGCCACTTGTGGAATGAGACAAGCATAAGGGAAGAAAGAACTTTATCATATAACAGTGAGTGTGTCAAGAGATTCTTAGGGCAAATCATGATGAAAACAAGGAATGTCTGGGACATTGTCTATCAGAGCTGATGCAGGATAACTAAAGGAAAAGCASAGAATGGCCACACTTCGGAGTAAGGCAAAGAAGCATGGAGTATTTGGAGACATGAATTAAGGAACTCATCTTTATTCTGTTAGGTGACCTCTGTACTTCCATAGGATCAGCAGAAGCGCACTAAGATCCTCACCTGTACTGCTCTACAAAGAAAAGCCAATACTGGGTCAAACKGAGAGATCCATCCCACTTTATTTGTAATACTTTAAAAAAAAGGATCGTTCGAGAAAGATATAAAAACAAGKCAAACATTCTACATTTTCTTCTCAATATACTTTCCCAGCTTTCAAAAATCCATGAATTTTCTGAGCTGCAGATTAATATGTCTCCAGTAAGCAATCTCTTCCCATTTAGTTTTGGGGTTCCCCAACTCAGCACAGCACTGTGTTCTGTAAAACTTTAAACTTTCTTAACATACCACCACAGAGTTCCTTGGCATAGCAGACCAGGTTCTTGGAACAGTGGATCAAGGCAGTAATATCTGTGGCTGGGGCAGGAAAAGGGCTAAAAACCAGGGCTCTGAAAGAGCTCCTGAGTCCAGGAGAAGGCCCCTGTTGGGATGTCTCAAGGGCAGACAACTGAAATAAACCCTGAGCCCAGGCATCCATCCCAATACCATGTGAGAAAGGAGGGGCACAACCCACTTGGGATTCTAACAGGAGCAAAAAGCAGATCAATTTCTTTGGTTTCCACTGAGGAAAATTCTCACCTACAGAAAGTTTTCACAGGAAATCTGCAGTGATAATACGGAYGGCATTAGTTTTTAACAACATCTAAGCAGTTGTGTAGGCAGCTTTCATACTACTGTACCGAAATCTGTTATCTTACCAGTGCAATCTTTACAGCTAAATTTTGTTCTGTGAAGTGCTTTATTTTACATTTTGTCTCTATAAATCAGAGCACTAGAGAGTACATTGTAAAAAAMCAGAAAGAGTATAAACATATCTTACTCAGTTGGTAAATTTGAGATCAGCTGCATGGCACCACTCGTACAGCAAAGATGAACTGCTGTYGCACCGACACTTGCCTTGAAGAAACATCAAGAAAATAATGCAAGTTGATTGTCTTCTTGGATTGAGCTTATGAGTGAAAAACAGTCACTGCATAATTTTCAAGCATTTTCTGACTTCACCAACAACAGCACTATCTAATTTGAGTAAACAGCATCAAAACTTGCCCAAAAGTTGATTCCTAACCCCTTTTCACTGACTTGCAAATATTTAATGTTTTAGACATATGCCTGCAGGATTGTGAAGCTGGAGCCTCCCCCATCACAAGTGCAACTTATTTCTGAACTGTCAGGGTCCCTTTCCTGATGAGATTTTTTTGATGCTTCTTGTCTGCTGCAGTAAAGATCTTCCTCAGATCCATAGTGTAGTATCAGTGCTCAACATCTCATATCTCTACAATCACGTGGAACTACCCTGTGCTAAATGTCTCTCTCATGAAACCTCACCGAAGAATGTGCAAATGTCTTGCACATAAAAGCTGCTYTCCAGGGATTCCTCCCACCTTCTCATCATGTAAATTGAGACTGTCTCAGCACATCTAGGCTGCTGAGATTACAAACATAAGTAGCAAAAATTAATTCAGTTTTGCTGAGATATCATGTGTTACTGTACTAGCTGGAAAATCCCTAGTAAAATGTAAAACTGGGAGCAATAGTGTTGCTCTTAGCAAATTGAAATTTCAATATACTCTTCAAATGAAACAAATCTCCAGGTATTTATGAAAATATCCTGTCACTATTCCACTTAATGAAAGYGCCTTTACATGTTTTTACTATATTGTCAAAATTTCTATGAAAACAATAATCACTTAATCCATACTTAAGCACAAAATTAGACCACGTTCTGTGGCCCTTCTAATTTATCTTGGTAAAATATTGAGTATGCCCTGATATACAATAAAATGTTTCACCTTTTTTCCACACTTCTTTTTCCCTTTCTTCCTCATTTCCTTATTTTTAATTTCCWGTTGTTCCTTTATAACACTAACTTGTTACTACGCAATGAAATGGGTGAATTTCATTCACTGAGGCAAAGGCACTGATACTTGTCGCAAGTTTTAGATTCTTGTGGAAAAGATGGGGAGTTTCTTTGAACTGTTCAGACAATCAGGGCATAGCTAATTTAACATTTTTGGTACAATTAAACAGAACAATCATACTTCTACGAAACCTCCACACAAGTATTTACAAAGACTATCATAGGATTAAACTGGATTGAGGTATGATATTGTATTAGATTATTTTGCTTTATAAGTCCCTAGCTGTGACCATAACTTGCCAGATAAAATCTAATATGTTTAAGCTACACTGCTAAATCAGTTTATCTTCAAATTGCATTGTGTCTTTTCAGATCTCAGGAGATTTTTGTTATTTGTGATTAGACTTTTAAAGTTTTGTCTTTTCAAAAAACTTAAGACAAAATCTTTATTTCCACTCTCTAGTGTGAAACTTTTAGTTTGMTGCCTTGATCATGACCACTATGAAGAAGAGAAAGAGGGATCCTATTAAAATTACATGACAGAAGAAATTAATTTATTCTTGTTTTACTCAAACATTAAGGTAACATTTTCACACAGTCTAAAACTGAATTGGGATCATACATCTATGTTTTACGTAGTTCAAACATTTTGTAACTGTACCTGTGTTTTGATGGGAAAACTATGCATGGACAGAAAAAAAA
>NW_026623386.1:1603211-1611929 GCF_030028575.1 Malurus melanocephalus | reverse complement strand
AAGCAAAAAAAAACAAAAAAAATTCCTGCTTATCTCCCAGTATTCATATCTAATGTGCACACAGAAAGTTTTTGTGTCCTTATGATTCTGGGACAGGGTGTCACTATTGAATTGCACTGTGTCTGGGACAGCTGATGTAAAGAGATATCATGTAGGCTGGATGAAACAAAAACTGGGGAATCCCTGAGAAGGATCAAGAGAAAAAGTGATCTAAATGAGATKATAGCATTTAAATATCAACTCTGTAAAAGTACTCTCAAGTTACTTGGGTGAACTAAGATGGCTTTTGAAGGCCACTCTGGAGGATGAAGCTKTTGTTAAAACATAAGCTCTTGAAACTTGCCCGGGATTTTTCTTTGTTTCAAAATGAGAAAAGACTGTATGATGAGAAAAAGGCCAGAGGAGACAGAGGGAAAAGAACCAGAGAGCAGGGAAAGGACATAACTGAAGTCAAAAGTGGAAGGGATAAAAGTAATAATGAGGGAGGTCAAGAAACCAGAAAATGTAAGATTCCAGGAAAGGTAGGGAATGCCAAGTGCCGAATATGTCAATACTGAGGAAATTAAAAAACAAAATATGAAAGAAGGAGGGAAGGTCAGAGAAAGTCAAGGAAAGGTATAGGCACCATCATTTGTTCCCTCTCAGAATGGTCTGCCTGTCCCCATTTCCCTGTCTCAGAGCAGCTGCTATTGTGACTCTTCAGAAGTCCATTTGACAATCCCTATTGTTAGCAATGTTTTTGTGATGTCACACTACATATATGGCTGTGCTGTACTAAACCTGCAATATCGCTGAGATATTTAAACTTTTTGTTTCTAATTGCTTTCTTTTTTCCCCTCTGCTGGAAAGCATGGATTTTGATTAGACCTACATATGTATAGTATGTCCTTCCTTGTTCATGTTCTCACTATCCCTAACTGCTCACAGCCACTGAAAACAGTCTTCAAACACCACCTTGTGCCTTGGAATTGCAAACTGGATGTATATGTTTGGAGACAAATGGTAGTTTAAAAAAAAAAAAAGGCAGGCATTTTAGAATGCCTGCATTCAATCTTTGCTCATCTACTGGTACACATCTCGGATGGGTGATGCATCTCCTGTCATTTATTACTAGGCTCTGTTGAAATGATAAGCAGCATTTGGAATATATGATTTTGTAATTCAGCCTAAGGCTTCAGTCTAAGGCACTAAATCCCGACACAGTGSTGCGAGAATTGAACGCCATAGCAACAGCTTTATGTACCTGCAATTTTTCATCATCTGCTCTCCTGGCGCTTTCACGAAATCAACAACATCATTTTGGTGGTCACTTTGCCTGCTTCATCTCTGCAAACTGGGACATAAATTCCCATGCCTGCTCTTTATTACTGGGTTTTTTTTAGCTAACAGTTAATTTAGTCCTGATTACTTATAAGTACTGTCAGATAAATTAAAGATTTCCAGGTTTATTTAGTTTGGCCTTTTTAATCAATTTTATTAAGGCAGTAACTTACCAAATCAACATGCTTAATTGGCMAAATAAGTTATACAGAGAGTTAAGAATAGTGTCACAGTTAAACTGAAGGCCTGAGTAAAACAGATTTATGCTGATGATGGACTACACACTGTGAAAGATTTTGGACCAGGTATCTGTGCTAAAGTTTCACATTTAGATGCAGATTTTAACTTTCTTATTTTCCTATGAAGACTTTCCAATGAGCGGAAATGACCGAGCAAACCATCACCAGAATATGAGTCGCTGCTTCTTTTTTTCTTCTCTATCATAACAAACAACTGGTCTCAGAATAATCCTTTTATCCAAGACTATATTTCCTTCATGCTACAGGCCAAGTTTGGCACCAGCCTATAACAGAGACCTGTAAGTGTCAGAGCTACTGTCAAAGAAATGGAAGTGCAATAGATCACTTCTACATTTTTCATTTAGTCCAACAGGTTGCTTAAATTTGGCATCAGCCTAACTTTCTAATTTGACTTTGCATGGACAATGGAAAAATCTRGGCACAGTGTTGACTGCCCTTTCTTGTCCTAATTTGGCTCTATTTACATTATGCTCTGGATTTGGAGGGCTTTTGTTAGCATGAATTAAAATGATCTTGAGCACTATTTGAATTAAGTCTCAAGCACTGTTAAGGTGTGGAGCAAGAAAGTGTCTGCGAAAAAGCAGCTTAAGTGTCTCTGCCTTCCACTCCATGTTTGTTTTGTGGAATGGTGCAGGGGCTTRCAGACTAACTTTTCGTGGAATGATCTTGGTTTTACCTGCACTTTTTCGCATGAAATGAATGCTGCTTGAGTTTGACTATGCTTTCTCCTGACACAAATTACCTTCGAGGCAGTACTGCAGTAATTTTCTGCCTATGTTAATAAATTAGGTAATTGATATACTGTTGGCACAATAGGAGATTTGACAGGAAAAGTAAAAAGAAATAAAAGGAAGAKAATCTGAATATTTCCAGTCACTTTCATGTGCTTTTTCAAAATCTGTTATAATACAGGAAAAGTACTGTCAGTTTCCAAACTAGGCCACTTCCATATGAAGTTTACAAATACGTTACACACTGGAGGCCTGCAAACACTCTAACAACAAACTCTCATAAGTCCTGTAAGTTTTTGGATTTCTGAAACTCTCAAATAGCATATTGTCCAGCACAAGAAACCAGTTAATAAACATCATACCTGCAAGCAAAAGTAATGTCACTTTGTCATGTAACACTGCTCTACTGTTAATCTTTCCAAGGGACGAGAGCTAGATATCCTGCTGAGTACAACATTTTCACTSTGCAAAAGGAATTATTAACTATATTAAAAAGCAATATTTGAAAGAAGCAAGGAAGGAARGCTTTCTTGCCTCTGGCAGTGCAGGATACCCTCTCTGGACCCTGTAAGCCATCYATGCCATCTGTGATTTTTTTTCTTGGCTTGTGAAGCTGCTTCCAAAAAGCTGAACATTTGCTCTTGGATAACAATAAGCTGGCCCAAATAGCAAGGTTCATCAAAGTATTATGAAAATAGTGCCAAGTGTTATCCAAATTTTCAAAATTTTTTTTTTTGTTTATTTAAGCTCTTTTTCACTGYGGAGCTTTTATTGTCATCTACCTGTAACACAGGACCTTTATTCATAGAAATAGAGTAGTGATATTACCATTTTTGTCTACTGCAAATTGATGTAGAGAAGCAGAGAGAGTTTTGCAGTAAGCAAGCCTGAGTTCCTTCCTCCATTTGTTTTATTTATTTCTGTGGTCTCTTTTAAATGGATTCTCTCTTGGGCTTCTTGCTTCTGCAAGCAGCAAATCAGGCAGTGGAGAGAAAGAATACTTGAAAGAATCACAGTACATGTTGGATTTAAACAGCTCCATTGTGTCAGGGCAAAAAGGTCAACTGCACTGCACTGAACCCACCACTTAGGAAGCAAATATCTGGTGCTTTTTCACACAAATGTTGTTTTRATATAGGTGATGTTATTTTTCTTACTTGAACTGTGTGATCAGGCTGATGCAATTCCATTCCTCCTGAAAAGCAACATTTTGCTCTTAATCCAGAAGTCAGATATGTGTGGGTGTACACAAGTACAGAATAATTTCCTTCATGTTCATATGATGTCATACAAGTTCCCTCACCTAAAAGAAACCCAGAAAAACCCTTCCAGTTTTCACCTAGCTATATGGTGAGAGATATAAGGTGCTGATATTGGAAAAATCCACATTAGCCCTTGGTATAAAATGTAAAGTTTAAGTAGGTGACAATGTAGACCCTTTTCCTGTGCATCTTAACAGCAAATAAAAAAAAAACACTTTGAGAGAAATAACCTGCGAGAGGTTAAATATGAAAGCATGTGAACATTCATGTGATAAAGAAAAAWTCCATTCTGTATGCTTGCATGTGTAATTATTGATCTGTTTTTTAGTGAACTTTGTCTTCAATTTCTGTGTATTTTTTATTGAAGTGAAGAGGAGAAGCTGCATCCAGTTTCTGTCCAACCTACGCAGGTCGTAGCATGCCTAACTCCTCTCATAATCATGTTAAATGTTAAATCTACAGGACAGAAATAAAAACTCTAAGGAAACGATGTTAAAAATTCCATAAGGACTTATAATGAGTGTGCTRGATCAGGGAGCACAAATAATATAGAAAATCATCTGGCATCCCTAGTCACAGGTTATCAATAATACAGTACTTCCATTTTAATTAAGGGAAAATGGAAAGCAGTCTATGCTGTATGTTTCTCTCTTTAACACAAATAGTTCTTATTGTCACCAGGCCAGAGTTCACTCCTTTTAAAATAATGGGATGTAAATTGTAACTAATACTACAAATTGGGTCAAACACATAATGATCACAGATGTAGACACAATCGTTTGAGAATGCAAAAGCAAATAGATTAAAATACTACCTCTGGTTGCAATTTAACATTTACAGCTATAATATTAGAATCATATATCAATCATGTGTAAATGGGGCACAAAGCCAGGCCCATTTACAGGGAAAATAAAGCTAAAATAATGGCTATGTTGGGACATGTTAAAAACATCTCCACATCTACTTTTTTAATTGTATTTTAGGCTAAAACTATCTACATTCATTTGAAAGACATAATTATGTTATAATTAGATATTGATCATTACACATAATGTTTTCACACACAGGTGCCTTTTTTTTTTTTTTTTTTTTTTTTTTTTTTTTACTGTAGGAAACATTTAGAGCAAAATTTATCTTTTTTTTTTTTATTGCTACTTTTCCTTAATGACCTGGCAATCTCGATGCAGGAGATTAAAAAGAAGATGAGAAAAATGTGACTCTACAAAACCAAATTATCAGAGTSTTTACAATTTCAGCTTCCAGAATATTTTAGCACCTTTTGAAAAAAACTTGTCAGAGACATGGTATTGGACTGGATGCACATCTAAGTAGCTATTTGTTTGTGACTTCATGAGATTGYTTTTATAAACCTTGCCATGAACTAAAACAATTTAATGGGTGGAAGGAGGTAAGAAGACGAAGAAAAAAAAACCACATTTAAAATAAAGGTATGAAGCTATAGTGAAAAGATTGAGCATAGAGAAAAGAGAAAACCGAAGTCAATAAGTCAGGGTGGAGAAAATTGTGTCAAAGCTGTGAAAAACTGATCAAATGTTTAAAACAGCAAGAGAAAGTTTCTGATTATCTAGTTGTTGGCCGTCACTCATGCTGTTTTCTCTCAGTWAATTGAAAGCTCAATTATTGTAATATATTCATTTTAGCATCCCAATATGACTCCTGCTATTTAATCTAAAAAACTGTCTTTGAATGAATGACAGTCTCATTAACACGTTATAATCAACTGGAAAGAGTTAAGTTTGAGAAATAGCATGCTTATAATTTAACATAAGTTTGTATAAAAGAAATATTAAATAAGAAGAAATGTGAGGGCTAGCACCTATTTTCATTTCATAAATCTCATGTGATTTATGCAAAAGCAACACAGAAAAAAACCTGATAAGTACACTGATGTAAAAAAAAAACACAGGTGATGTCCACCTACCACTATTGGGCAGTTAGCAGGTCAATATTATTTCACTAATTTATCACAGAAAATGGAGATTATCTAGTGCATGTCAACTTTCTTCAGCTATCCCTGCTTCAATTTCTTCTGTAATGAGAATTCTGGTTTGGGGCTCTTTTCTTAAAGGCTATTTAGTGATGAATATGAGGCTTTTACATCCTATTAGCTGATCACACACTGTTGCAGAGCAAGTATTTGTTAGCTGCTCTACACATGGCACCCTCCCAGCCATTCTTAAACTCCCCTGGAGCTACACTCGTCAAAAGCAGTGTGCCAGAAATCGGAATATGGGCCATGGTATAATAAAACTATTCTGCATATCTGGTCCATCAATAACACCTCATTTTGGGCACTTTCACTTCACCCGGGGGTATCTGAATACGGCTACTGAACAACTGATTTATGTACTTATACTTWGCACTATGTTACTTAAAAAACTGTTTCACAAATTGATTTAGCATCTCTTTTAAGCAGTCAAACTGAAGTTCTCTGAAGAGTTACAAAGCTTGAGCTTTGTAATTTATTAGTAGAACTAACAAAAATGAGCAGTCACTGCCATACAAGAGACATTTCTTAGGTGCCTCAATGCCTTCTGTTTCAGTTGTCTCCTGAGAATCAGGCATTGTTAAAATCAGGCATTGACATTTCTCATTTTATGCTTCACTTCAGATTGAAATAGTTAATGCTAGACTTTATGACCACTAACTTCAGTAGCCTTTTATTGCTGCTCTAAGTCTTCCTGACTTCAAAATTCTCCTGAGCTTTAATTAGGGTTCTTATATCCCTTAGGTTTTCAACCTCCTTTAAAAAGCAGCAGGTTTTCTCACAAAACACTGCCCCAGGATTTGTCTATTTAAGAGCTATTCACTTAACAAACTCTTCAATACAAAACATGCAATAAGGAGCACAATCTGCATGAAGGAGAAGCAGCTACTCATCTTTCCACAGAAGCAGTGAGACTCTTAGAACCAGAGTATTTCTGCTGGACTGGGTAATTAAAAAAAAAAAAAAAAGAGAGAACTGAAGAAGGACCAAAACTGAGTACAGAAAACAACTTTCCAGTCAGAGGAGTAGCAAGTGGTTGAGCTATGTGAGGACAGAGGAAACTTCATTCTTTAGATTTTTTTTTTTTTTTTTTTAAGGAAAAAARAAAAAATGAAAGTTACAAAGGAGAGAATTAATGACAATTCCCTAACATGAGGAATTTTGTCATAAGCTGTTTGAAAGCGGTAGTAAAAGGAACAGACTGATCTTATGCCATGGGAATTTGAACTAAATAACACAGACTGGTAGCAGTATTTTTGGCTTCAGGTGGAAGGAAGGTGTTGTACCAGGAAAAAAAAAGCCTTGCATGGAAGAACTGGACAGCTGAAACATCACTGCAGAGGAAACCTTTTGAAAATATGTAAGAAAACTGTCCAGGTTCTCACAGGTGCATCTGTACCTGTGAGTATCAAGTATGTCCAAGAAGCAAGACTTTCAGATGATTGCTTAATTTCCAGCAGCACCCCTGAAAATCTCCAGAATCTGTCAAGTTTTCAGCCACTAAGGCTTAGAGAAAAGCAAACTGGGAAACTGTATGGCAGCAATAAGAGCATGCATTTGAGATTATACAAGAAATGAAATGYAGAAGGAAGAAGAGTCAGGAAGATGATCAGAGAGCTGGAGCACCTCTTYTGTGAAGACAGGCTGAGAGAGCTGGGGKTGTACAGCCTGGAGAAGAGAAGAGAGAGGCCTTCCAGCACCTGCAGAGAGCCTACAGAAAAGCTGGAGAGGGACTTTTTTTAAGGGCATGTAGTGATAGGACAAACCTATCTTTTGAAAGAAGATAGGTTTAGACTAGATATTAGGAATAAATTATTTGCTGTAAGGGCAGTGAGACACTGGAACAGGTTGCTCAGGGAAACTGTGGATGCCCCATCCCAGGAAGTGTTCAAGGCATGGTTGGATGGAGCTCTGAGCAACCTGGACTAGTAGAAGGTTTTAGCCCCAAGAAGGGCTGGAACTGGATGACCTTTGATGTCCCTTCCAATCCAAACCATTCTATGATTCTATGACTTCTCAGCAATCACAAAACAAAAGGCAAAAAAGCAAAAAAAAACAACCAACTAAAAAAACAAATAAGAAAAAAGGAAGAATTTGACAAATGTAAAACTGAAGAACCAAACCAGAGTGTTAAAAATATATAAAGATTTGAAGGCCACTTTTTATGCCTGTGCTTAGAGAGCAGACAGTATCCTGACACAGCAGTTATAATTAAGAATTTCAAATACTACAAGATTGAAGGCAGAGAAGTAAATTAGAGCCTACTTAAGGAGAACATGTAGCACCATCACAAGTTCTAATAAACACTACTTTTTTTTTTTTCCCCAAACTGATTCTCAGCTTTGGCCAGCAAAAGAAAAGGCTAAGCAAAAAAGAACAATATTTATGCAGCAAGTAGGATCAAATGTACAGATACAATGAAGAGAGCAATATTAGTCTCAATAACTTTCTGTGGAAAGCTTAACAAYAACCAGTTTGTATAAATTTGCTAAGGACTTGTCCTTATAATATCCGGTCTGTTTATGAAAACATATAGATAATTTCTTGAGAAAAATGTGCCCTCTCAGTTTTGAAGAGGAAGATAAAATTGCAAATCTAATTAAGTTTACCATTAAACTTTAATATTTAGGATATTTAATAGTTCTGGATTCTTAGGCTTATTAAGGTGCTTGAGTTGGAAGGAGTTGCCATAATTTGATAAAAATATACAGATGTAAGTACGTCTTCCATATGTTATTTGCAACAACAACAAAAGGAAAATATCTAGTAAAATATGAATACAACAATTTACATATCATAAYTATTTTCAGAAAATAAACCTTGAAAATAATCTGATTCAAGGTAAATAGATTAAATAAAAGTGGCTATTCTTCATTTATTATGTAATGTCCTTCAAGATTTGTCTTGCTCAGTCTCTATTCTTGCAACTTTATGACAGTCTGGAATGCATTTCTTGCAACAGCTAACATTGTYRTRTGTTTTTAATTTTTATGYCTYATTATTTAATAGTTTCACGTTTTGAATCATGGTAAATTAAGACATATTAAAAAAGAACTTTGATTATTAAATACATGAGTTAGTAGAACAATTATTGAGGAGATGGAAAAGAGGCCACCATGATAAGAATGCTACAACTG
>NW_026623386.1:1593256-1602091 GCF_030028575.1 Malurus melanocephalus | reverse complement strand
TTTTTTGATTGGGGCTTTTTTTCCCCTCTGAGTCAGAGACAAAAAAACATGCACTGGCCTAGAAGTTTATAGGTAAGCAAGGGAGGAAAACATTCCCTGAATTATAAAAGGACATATTTAGCAAAAGGTTAGTTGCTTAACTAAAATAAAGTACTCCAAATCTGCAAATAAAATACTCTGAAAACCTGGYTTCCTGTCTGGGTCTTTTGAGGAAAGTAAACAACCTGGTCTTTGGACAGGGTGCACACCTCTATAATTATCTAGCTCAAAAATMTTCCACAAATATTTTTCCTCATTAAAGCAAAATTTTTCACTTAATATGCATGAACTTTTAAGCATGGTAAAAAGCATTTGCAGAAACACTATAAAATTATTATATTATGAATCTGTCCATTCTAAGTGCATATAAAATGTATGTTTATTATGTCAAAAATGAAACAATTTTATTATAGAAGTACTTGGCATATACATTTTCTGTACCAGGAATTGCATTACACTCTGGCATTAATGTCCCATAAAGTCATTACTGCCGCAGGAATATCAACAACATTTCTACACATTCAATGAAACATGGAGAATCAGATAATTAAAACAAAGTGTCAGAGGAACTATAATAACGAATTCATGCTTGTGTTGGCTTCTGCTTAAAATAATCAAAGTTGTGCTTCAACGAAATTTTAGCAGCAAGAAAACCACTAGGTGATTGACCTGATTTGAAGCTCACAACCTCACTTTGCTCAGTGGCAAAATTTGTCCATGGAAGTTATAATTCTTACTATAGAAGAAACAGTAGCTACCAGTTCTTAAWGAGGTAAGAAAATATCCTGAGAAAACACTGCCTGCTTCAGAAAAGGACTCAGGAGTACTTCCTAACACCTGGATTGGTTTCAATTTTATTTTGGAACTGTGCTAAGCTAGTGCAGCTCCCATCCTTTGGAGGAAACATGGTTCACGGGCAGGGAGGAAGGCAGTGTGGCTCTGAGACTGAAATGTTAATGGTTAATAACTCAATCCACTTGGAAAACCAGTCGGTGCTTTGCTGACAGTCTGCAACGGAGCAGCCCAGGTACAGAGGGAGTGAGCACCAGAGGATGACCCTGAAAAACCAACTTTGTTTAGCAGCAAGCTGGGTTTAGAGCCAGACAAGGGAAGAGCACAACAAAAAGTGGATCCTGCAAGGTGGGATCRTGCTTTTTATCATGCCAGTGTCCTCCCTTAGCAACKGGCTCAGTTGTAAAACTCCCCTCTGGGGAAAGTATCAGGACATTCACATTATTCAGTCCTTCTGATGGGGGATTACTGGCTCAGTTGTAAAACTCCCTGGCTCCAGGGGAGATAGTGGGACATTCACAGGGAGGCCTGAAGGTATTCATCCCTCCTGGTGGGACATAACCAGTTCAACTCCACTGAGCTGATGGGAGAGTGAGAATCACCTCTTAGAAGGGGTCATAACCCTGCCAGACTCCTTGCCGARGCCTTCCACCAGAGGACTGYATGAGATCCACAACGTTGCAACGTTCCCTGGATGTTCCCATGTAAACCTAAACCTATACCACCCCACTCAATTTTGTGTTTTGTGGGCTTCCCCCACCCAGGACAGGTCAAGACTGGGACCTTCACTTCCACCAACRAATATCTAAATTGCAGCAATCAAGTCTTGTGCTTGGATCCACAGGTGGTGCTGTCTTTCCACTGTTATMATTTCTTTTTCTTTCTGTCTTTCTTCTCCTAACTTCTTCTCAAAATATATTGGAAACCAGACAAAAAAAAAAAATCCAGTCAATGACTTAGTAAGTGCTTTGTTGTGCCTGGATAAGTTAAAGTTGGCCAAGTTTAAGTTTGCTAAATTAAAGTTTGTCACTAGAAAGTCCTTACTTTGTCTGGGTATTGTTTTAAAATTTGCCAAGTACCTTAATCCACCTTAATGTCCAAAACTTTGAAAGTAAAAATTTCTTATTGAGAATTTCTGAGAATTTTGTTATTTCTCCCACACCGTCCAGAGTGAACCCAAGGACCTTCCCATAAAGTCACACATTTACAGGAGCAGGACACAGATTGGGACATACCTGCCCTCTGGTGTAGCCAGCACAGTTCTCCTACCACTTTAATTTCTTRGTTTTTGTTTGTTTGTTTTGATTTACTTTTTAGTATCGGTTAAAATACTTTCTGCATTTCTGTAACAACATGATAAACAGTAAAATRACTCACAATTTCTTGTAAATGACTAACTGTTTCCTTTACACTCATCCTTTCATTAAGCTGATAATTATGTAAAGGATTTATGGCAAGACTCAAATCAGTCCCTTTCAGTTCAAATCACACGTAATATTAGCTCTGTAGATGTGTTGACAGATCATTCTRTGTCCTCAGAAAGGGTGATGGTTGCAATAATGTTCCAGATTTAGTTTAAATCTAAATTAGTAGAMAATTACCTCTCTCGCATCCAAACTCTCCAACAGTCCTGCTTGTTTCTGAATATATACATAGGAAGGATGAAAATAGTGTGATACATTATTTCTGTACCTTCATGGAGTTGTAAAACAGAAACAAATGTTTCTGCAAAACAGAAACAAATTAAACTGTTTTCTGGCAGTTTCTCATGGAATGAATTAGGGGTGATAGAAAAAGCCAACCAACAAAACTGCTAAATTTGTCAACTTTGCAATAATTYACTGCTTCAGCTTAACAACATTAAACAGTGTCTTGATGTTTTAAGAGGAGAGTCGATTCCTCTTTTCACCATTTTCCTTRTGCTACTTAGATCTGAGGAATTATATGATCAGAGATAGAAAAGATGAAAAAAATACTTTGTGCTTTTTTATTATTATCTTTGTTAAAAGTCAGTTTTGTTGTGTTGACTTACAAATTACAGTTCTTCAAATCCTCTTCAGATCARTTCGTAATTGGGCTTTAATGATGTAGTTATTTTCACATTTCACAAGCCTCTTTTTACCACCTACACTTTCTGTAAATGAAGAGCACAAGCAGAAGCTTAATTGTAGTTGCTTGATGAATATTTACCTCTCAGCTCAATAAATCATGATGGTTCACCTCTTCCAAAGTCAATAACTATTTAATATTCTATTAAGCTAATGGGCATAAAAGAATGGTAAACCAGGTTTCTGCTATAGCAATGTAATTAACTAAAACAGGGAACAATTCCCCTTTCATTTGAAATGGCAATAAAACATCCGTTATTCAAAGAGTATGATCATTATAAAACTGTGGAAATAAGTGAACACTGTAAACTTGGACTTAATGCAGTTTTCTGAGTGGAAAGTTTAAAAATGCATCTGTAAAATTATAACTTTATGAGTTTAGCACCTTGMTATTTTTGAAAAATGTCCTCATCTGATGATAGCTCACCTAACTGGATAAAGTCTGTGAGGAGATAATTTAGTGTTTTCATTCATATATTARTATTGATTAGGCTGTCCTTTAAAGAATCCAAATTTTAGATATACTAAGCCTTGGCATTCCTTAATTTATACCACTTGGATTATTCCCCTGGTGGAGTAAGACACAATAACTCCATCTTACTTCTGTTTAGGGACTTGGAAAGACTGAGAGAAAGAATCAAAGAAGAATGTTTTTGACTGAGAGAAAGAATCAAAGAAGAATGTTTTTTAAAAAAAAAAGAAATTATATGCCACTTGCTAAGAAAAAAAAAAAAAACCAACCATATTTCTTTCAACATCTGAATGTGGTTTCTTCCTTCTTTTTGTTCTCCAAACAAAATACCTTGGAAGAAGTGAAGAAGGACAATAACGATCMCTATTTCTCTTTAATTTCATCTGCATTGTTCATATTCATTCTTCATGAGAAAGACAGGACAAGACCACAGAGGAATCAGCTTCTGCTGGGAAATCCTGTATTGGAATGGTTCTTTGAGTTGCTGGGGGTAGGCATCCTCAGGAGGTGATAGGTGAGGGAAGTTACTCTGCGTACAGCCGCACTGTGCATTGACACATTGGTTAGGCTACAGACTGATCAGTCCTKCAGACACTGATCATACCCACAGAAACCAAAAAAAAAAAAAATTCAGGATTCAACTTCTCTAATATACACTGGTATGCATTTTGTATATTTTTCTCTGTCACAAATAAAGATTTGTTAAAAGCACAACTTAAGTTCACTTTTTTTAGTGTCTGCAGACAGTTATACCACTTTTTTCTACACAACTACACAAACTGACATCATATCAAGATTTGGCATGCTGCATAGTTCTCAATAATGGGATTTTTTTTATTGTTTGGTTGGGTTTTTTTGGTGGTTTTGTTTGTTTGCTTGTTTGTTTGTTTGTTTTAAGAAAAGAGTTTAAAAGAAAAATTTAGACCTAATTTCCTTAATTTAAAGTCATGGGTGGACCTTGACTGGCTGCCACACTCCCATCCAGTTGCCCTCTTACTCCTTGTCCTCAAAAAGACATGTGAAAGAAATAACATGGAAAAGCTCATGAGCTGAGACCACAAAATCACAGAATCACAGAACAGGCTGGGTTGGAATTGACCCACAAGGATCATCGAGTCCAGCTCCTGCCCCTCCACAGTACCATCTCCAAGAGTCACACCCTGTACCCAAAAGCATTGTCCAAATGCTTCTTGAACTCTSTCAGRCTSGTGCTGTGACCACTGCCCTGGGGAGTATATTCCAGTGCCCCATCACCCTCTGRGTGAAGAATCTTTTTCTAAAATCCAACCTAAACCTCCCCTGATGCAATCTCAGGCTATTCCTTTGGGTTTTTTCACTGGTCACCCAGAGAAGAGATCAGTGCCTGCCCCTCCTCCTCCCCTCTCAAGGAAGTTTCAGACTCCTCCAGGATGAACACACCAAGTGACCTTCATCACCCCTCAAGATGCTTCCCTTCAAGTGCCCACACCATCCTCATGGCCCTCCTTTGGACMCCCTCCAATAGTTTAACATCTTTCTTACATTGTGACACCCAAAGCTGCCCCCAGCCCTAGAGATGAGGCCGCCCCAGGTCAGAGCAGAGCGGGACAATCCCCTCCCTTGCCAGGCTGGCAATGCTGTGCCTGATGCCCAAAGGACAGGGCTGTCCGTCCTGGCTGCCAGGGCACTGCTGGCTCTGATTCAACTTGCCATTGACCAGGACCCCCAGGTCCCTTTCCACAGCGCTGCTCTCCAGCATCTCACTCCCCAGCCTGTCCATACATCCAGGGTTGCCCAATCTCAGTCACAGAATCTGACACTTGTCTTTGTTAATCTTCACCCAGCTGGTGACTGCCCAGAACTCTGATTTGTTGAGTTGTCTTTGCAGKGAGTGAACAGCCCTCGAGGAAGTCAACAGCTCCTCCCAATTTTTTARCATCAGCAAACTTGCTCAGTATCCCTTACAGTTCTGCATCCAAGTCATTGATGAAGATGTTGAAGATCATAGGGCTGAGGATAGACCCCTGCAGAGCYCCACTAGTGACAGGTCGCCGGTTGATGTCACCCCATTCACAGTAACCCTTTGTGCTCGACCCGAGAGCCAGTTGYTCACCCATCACATGATGTGTYTATCCAAGTGTGTCCAGAAGGATCTTGTGAGAGATGATATCGAAAGCTGTCCYGCCRGGTCCCTCCCTGTCCCAGGGCCATCCATCCGTGCCGGGTCTCTCCTCCGTCCGTCCCCGCTCCCGCTGTCCCCTCGGGGCTCGCAGGGCTGTTTCCCGCACGGTTGCCCTGGCTCAGCCCCGGCTGCCCTTTTTGGGCAGCGTTTTGCCCTCCCTTGGCCAGGCTTTCCCCGGGGCTCAGGGGCTCAGCCGTGCCCTGCGCTGGGGCCGCTGGAGCCGCTGGCACCGCCCGGGACAGCCCCGGCACAGCCCCAGCGCCTGTGCCCCACTGCGAACAACTTTATTTATGAAGTAGGAAAATATATAGGTGTTACACGACCATTTTTGCTTTTCAACTTTAGACACAGTAATGTAGTTTTGTTCACTTTACCTTCAGCAGCGATAACATCACAGACACATAGAGATGAGCTGAGTGTTAAATGTGTAATTAGAACTTTGGGAAATAACCTGTCTGCATAAGGCTTTAGTCGTACAGCACAATTGGAAGGCAGATCTTCGGTTTTGTTATGCAGGCGAAAAAAAATTTTTGTGGATTCARAGGCTAAATCTAAATTATTGTACATCGTGCAATGAAATACATTCTAAAAATGTTTCTAAACCATCTTTTAGAATATATTTCATACACACAGAGACAAAAGCATGGTGGGCTGTGAAGCACATTTAGAGGCTAAAGCTGAAGCTGCTTCATGTTGGGAAAACAGGCATGGTACTTCTCCTTTACGGTTAACCTCTTGTTTGCATCAGTATAAAAGTAGTTCCAGTCCCGTTAGTTTATTTTAACAGAGAAGTATTGTGTATGGCCAGTCCCAGAAAACTTCTCTCATAATAGTTCTCTAATGAAAAGCGAAAGTAAGTGTTGTAGCCAATGCATTGAGTAACAGAACACTCTTGACAATGCAAATATTACTGAAGTAATGAAAAATTAAATTACAATAAAAAAAATTATTCCAAAACCAGAAAAATATAAAAGCTACAACATTTTTAAAAGCTGAGTGGGATGTATTCTAATAGAATTAAAGTGAATATTTTTTTCAAAAAGGTAAAAGTTGTCCCAAGGATTTACAGGATGACAAAGGAGGGTGGGAGAATCACCAACTCAGCATTTGCTCAGACCAAGCAAGAAAGGCAAGGTGASAGAGCTGGAGACTGGGAACACATCAGTATGAAAACATCTGAGCCAAATGGCCAGGAGAAGACACCTGTGGCTCTGACTGGGCTTTCCAGTGGGCAATCTGTGGGTGGTCTGATGCAGGGGCAGCTGGAGAGGAACCTGCAGAAAAGGATTACTAAAATAATGGGAATACTATTTAAGAGGAAATAGAAGCCACATAAATTGCAATTGTTTCCCACTATCTCTGGGTTTAAATCTATTCCCTGCATGATTCAGCAGACCCAATTAAGCAGATTAAAGGACTTTTCAATTAAATACAGAAGACTTTCCAAGTACCTTTTAGTATAGTTTYTAGTGTACAACGATTTCATGGCAATCCCACTGGTAATAAAASTAAGTGTTGTAATTAATTTTAATCCCTATAAATTAGCATGTTCTTCTTAAAATACATAAACTAATGAATTCCCAGWTATTAATTACATAGATGACTATAACATTACTGTTATTCTTCCCTTATTTACTTAGCCATGCATCTTTCAATTCTGCCTGAGTTGCAATTTCACATATAGGTCCTGACCTCAGCCATTTACAGAAATGCAGATTTGTTCTGGTGCTCTTGAAGAACTGTTGGTATTTGTTACCTGCCTAAAAGATTCTTATTATTTTGTCTTCCAGCTGCAARCTTTTTGAAATTAAACTGTGTAGAAACTTATCTGACTCTCAGCAATACCTTTATTGTCAAGGGACAAACCTGATCTTTTAAAGCTTCAGAAAGAAAAAAGAAAAAACATATTTCTCAGTCCAATTTTTACTGGACAGCTACACAGAATGTCTGGACAGGGTAAGCTTTGAAATGGGAAGGTTGAAGTGGTATCATACAGATTCCTACATGGGAACATCTGCTCTACCTGTGAGTGATTCTGTCAGGGTGAGAAACAACACACGGTGAGCACAGTGAAGATCCTGTCTACAGTGCTGTGCTGTCCTCTGAGCTCTTTCTGTGTGCTGCAAAAGCTTTCCTTTCATACTCCATCATAATCTCACTGGTTTAGAGCAACACTGCCAGCACTGCACGGAGTCAGAGACCCCGACTATTTCTGCTCTGAGYTTAATACCGAGCTCAGAGGCAGCTGGATGCACTCTTTTATTTATCAGTTATTCAAAACTACTCATTGAAGCACCATTCTTGATCCACACAGAGGTAGTAGGTGCAGTCACCAAGGCCTGCTAATTCTGTCAACACATGCTGATTCTTTCCTGGCTGTGCCTCTTTGTTTATCAAATAATCATTTTCAGTAATAAGGGAGCAGAGTGTAAACATGCTCTTCACTAATTTGCTGTGTTTGAGCATCTGATTCTTTAGTGTTGTGAACAGGAAGCACTGATGAGCTTTGTGACTGCACAGTTTGGTTCCAATTAAATTTTTAATGAAACAAAAGTCAAGACCAACTGTGAGTTGTGACAGAATTTTGATTTCAGCAGTGCCCTCTTATGTCTCTAATTTGGCCAGGTTTACCCCRCTGAATATAAATATTGATAATTGACAGAAGAGACAAAGCAGGGCATGGAGTGTAGCAAGCAATTTCCTTTTCTGACTTGTCACTTGATTTTATTTTATTTTACTTTTATTTTTTGGGGTTTTTTTTTAAGTCTGTTGACAGATTGGCAATGAAGCCTATCTTGAATTTTCAAGTTCATTCAAATGTGCTTTTGGAGTGGATGTCCCAGGGTGATTCTAAGGCGAAGGAAGCCAAGTGTGTGCTTGCACCACTGAGCACACTGCTTTAAGCTGATAGGAAATGTTTGAAGCTATTTAACTTCTCTGTCGGAGCCCACAAAACTCTGCTGCTTCCTGCCACTAATAAATGCCGTGGAGGTCGGCTGCTCTCAAAATTCCCAATAAGACTCACTGGTGCTGTTTTTAAAGGAACACAGCAGAAGGGAGAAGAGCTAATTTAAGAAACATTTGCAACAGTGAAACAGTGCTCAAAGCCACGGTATTAATGGCAGTAGTCAGTGGCAGCAGCTGACTGCATGAATTCAAATGGCAATCTGCTTGGCAGCGGCGGCTTAAAAACAATGCAGATATGGGACTGTACTGTGTCTTGTGTACACCTACCCAACAGGTTTGGTGAGCTGATCTGACCC
>NW_026623386.1:1590070-1593062 GCF_030028575.1 Malurus melanocephalus | reverse complement strand
AAGAAAAAAAAAAAGAAAAAGGGAAAAAAAGAAACTCCCTGAGTTTTGTACTGCAGAGCTGCTTAAGTATAATTTTAGTAGTAGGGGCACAGTCCACAGCTGGAATAAACTAGTTCAGCTCGGCTCTTAGCTGTGGTTGGGGATGCACRTTCCTGACATCAGGCTACTAAATAAGTAGTAGTAGCCTGACAGAGTTCAAGAATATCAGAAGTATAGCATCCACCTTTGGATCAAAATATCTGATTTTTTTTTTTTTTCTTAAGTTTTGGTGAGAAAGCAGGACAGCTTACTCTTGATCCTTATATACATATTTAGGAGAATAATTTTAAACATGGAATTTGGAAAAAATGTCATCTGGAATCTACATTTCGACATCCGGATAAATTCCATGGAGTTTGGAGTTAAGATCYATATCATGGACCTATCTTAAAACTATCCTTAGTCCTGGGAGGTTAATTTAGTTATTTTAGTGAGGCCTTTAAATTCATCCTCCTACATTCTAAGAATGGAAACCAGTAACCAAATGACCAGTCTGCAGAGGAGGAGAGATAGAAAATCTCTGTCTAAAAAAGCTCCACTGAATTTTTCTCAGCATCTTTTCCTCACCSTTCACCAACAGGAGACAACACTCTGRCCCTCATGCATTTATTTAAGTGGCAGATGAAGATGATGGAATATGATAGTTGTCAGAAAAGATTTACTAGTGTGCTTTTCCTGTTGCTCCTGACTTGTGCTGGTGCATCTGTATGTCTRTATGTGCCTGCCTGATGTGTTATCACTGGAAAATAGTTTAGATTATCTATTATTTAGATAATAGTTTAGATTATTAATTGCTGCAAAAGTAGGCATGGTTCCTKAAAGTATGGGTTTTTATAGTGTTTTCAATGTATTTTATTTGTCTATGCCTTTGGAAACTACTCCAAAAATCCTACTGCTGTGGCAATTTTTTTTTCATCAATCACTACCTGATTTCACTTTATCATGCCTACCTCTTTCTTCCAGTTTTAYACCAAACACTGTTTCTTACCCCTTGGAGTTAACACCTTGTTAAGACAACAAGTTATGTTTTATTTCAGTCATTACATACACACACAATCCACTTGCAAAATATTCCTTCACAAGTCAGTTACCCAGCTCCCTAACAGTATTTTGTTTGGGGTTTTTTCTGACTTAATTCTTCTACCAGATTCACCAAATAGGGTGTCTGTTGCATAACTTCTCATTCAGCTGTCTCAGCTTGTACAAAGCCTTTCACACATAATTTCTTTCAGAAAGACTAAATATAGAAAAACAAATTGAACTATATATAAAGGTGATAAAATCAAGACAATGGATATTTAATAACTTCTATAGAATAGATAATAGCTATGAATCCTAGATTACCCTTTTTTTCTGTACCACACCAAAAATTCATATTTTGATTTTTACACTACTCCTACAACTGGGACTTTTTGGGTACTAGTATTTTCCATATACCATATACCATATTTCCCACCTTCTATATCAGAGGCTGTAGATGATTTGAAGCAGGTACTTGAAAGATAAATGCCTTTACATGTCTGTGTAATGAAATGGTCAGCCAAATTTCAGCTCAGGTTGTTCACAGGAACATCTCTATTCCTGAACTTGTGATCCCAATCCTTGTCATTCCAGCCACCACGATATAATGAATTTCTATTTTAATTTCTATTTTCTGTCTTTCTATTTGCATTGTTTTCACACCATAGCCRGTATATAAGACAACTTTGTTTTAGTAGTATGAAACTTACTTTTGTGCCATGATGATTTTGCTTGCTTAGAAATATCTTTTAGATGCCCTCCCACAAGATTGCAGTCTTAGGCACAACAGTACCTGAACTTTTTAAATAACTCTTCAGTTATTACACTGAGGCACCTTTAGGTGGAATCTGAAATCRTCATCCCCAAAAGAGGAATGCCTTTTTGTTTATTCAGTCATACTGCTACTGTGGTCATCTTCCTTCTGCAGAGGAAAATACATTTAAAAATTATTCTTTGTTGGTTTCTAGAGAATTCAGGCTTCATGAACCCATATAAAATGYCTGTTTTACTGTAATTCCTTGCACTGTCCAATTATATTTTTCTCTTTCACTACATTTTAAGACACACTCCTAAAATCWATTACCCTGGTACCACTGTAAACATATACTTTAATAGACTTAGTTTTCAAAAATTAAAAAAAAAACCTTTTCAAATATCTCTTCAAGATAGGCATATTATTCCTACATCTCCAATAAATTTCTTTAACTTCAAATGGTTCTAAGATTTGTATTTTTTTTTTTTAGTGGATCACTGTGGTGACTTGAAGTAATTTAAGAGCCTATTGGCTTTGCAACATTTTTCTTTTTTTTAGTTGCCATTAATTAAGTACCCTGCAAATAAAATACTTCATATCTGAGTCCAAATCCTTTTATGTGTGATTGCCTGGTGCAATGGAAAGACTACAAAAACAAACAGAGATGACATCAGCTGTAGCTTTCCAGTCCTCCAAGGGAAGGAAAAGGAGAGACAGACTTTTTTTGTCAGCAGTCAGAAAGCATGTGCTACAATATCTTTCCCTTTAGCAGCAAGAGCAAAAAAAAGAAATTCCTATTCAGCAAACAGGTGGGTAGAGATWATACAGATATCATGTCATGGTATACTTTTTTTCATAAATATACTGTGCCTTGATTTTAAGCCACAATAGAAATCCCTGCTTAAGCAGACATATAAAGTGAGAAGAGGTYCAGCCATTCGCTCAATCATACAGCTCTATAGCCTCATAAATTAGCTGCGGATTACACACATATTTTAGGTTGCATAGCATTTGCAGAAGGCAGCATCTTCCCTTTGTAATGCTATTACTGTCTCACCAAGCTAGAGAGATTATTTCAGGATTATTCTCTGATCCCAAGAATCCCCTGCTCTTTTATTTGTGTACTGACAGTCTCCAGAAGAAGGTATTAGAGGATCAAAGGGAAAAAAAAAAAAAAAA
>NW_026623386.1:1571876-1589774 GCF_030028575.1 Malurus melanocephalus | reverse complement strand
GGGAAGGGAAGGGAAGGGAAGGGAAGGGAAGGGAAGGGAAGGGAAGGGAGACAGTGAAAATATGATGTTCCTTTTTTCTTCACATTCAAACTGCTCTTCCACTAAGGTTTGTAGGGAAAAAGGGGTTGATATAAAGTGGTTGATGTAATAATCTAAGATTGGGGCCTCTCCTGCTAACTTCAGCAACAGCTGCTGAAAACTAAAACCACATCAGCTTGACTGTCCAGAACACAAGAATGAAAAATACTTTGCTCTTGGCTCTAATCAAGGCAGATTGCAGTCTTGGTGACCTTGGGCAAGTTACTCAAGCTCCTGGTTCACTTTCCTGCTCAGCTGTAAAATGAAGTCAAAGCAGAACTTCACTGGAAAACAGATGCTGCTTTATATTTGATTTATTTTTCCTGGTAAATAAATTATAGAAGAAAATATAATAATTAATTAATAAGTAGCAGTCAACACATAGTAATTATGTAGCCGTATCCATTATGACCGTACATAAACAAAATCAATTTTCATTAGGGGATATTAATGTAATCAAGTATTGCTAGAAAGACTGTGGTAGTTACCAAAAAAGCTTTTCTTTCATGAAGCATGGCCCTTCTTTCATTCCTTAATATTGTGTACTTTTTAAAACCAATCAGATCTTGGTATAAAATAGATGTATATTGTAAGTTAAGCCCAATTTGAAAATGCATTTCAGTACTGTTTCATATATTTATGCATGGGATAGTTTTATCTTCATAAAAGTGAAAATTKTATGAGCGATGAACTGTCAGACTCAGTTGCCATTTAAACTGGTATAAATTCGTTTATTCTACCAAGACCAAAAAAGCTGCTTGTAGCATCAGGATTATTTCAGCGACTTTTAGGACATTAATAAATGGAGAAGGGTTTTTTTCTATTTTGAACTGCAGAAGAATGTGAGGTAAGGTTCTGTTTTAGGGAGGCATCATGGTTTTCAAACAAGCATGATTGACAGAAATGCATTTTTTCATGTGCATAAATACAACAACAGATCGAACAAGAAAACCTTCTCCTTATTCTGAAGTGCCTCTGTTTTGTTTTTTTTTTTTTGTTTTTGTTTTTGTTTTTGTTTTTTTTTATTGAGGCTGTGGGAAGAGGCCTAGAAAATTGCAAAGAGCCTTGGTATCCATATTGTTTTGTAATGGAATCTATATTGTTGTGTATTGAAATTGGATTGTCATGTATTTTGGAATTTGACAAGCTGTGGCAAAAAGATACAGGAAGATTTTCAGTCATGCTGTAGTTGTTATTTTAGAAATATATGGAACAAGGAAATTAATAATCAATGAACAATTAAATTTGGAAAAAATAATTACGTGCTATTAGATCACACTTCTTGTTCTCACACAGAGGGGTCAAAAATTACAGTTCATCATGCTGGTCAAGATATTTCAGAAACAACCACGACCTCTGATATTCTGATCTTTGTTGATAGAATTTAAAGAAATCAGTTTTCACTGTGTGTTTCAAGACAATCACATTGAGACTCTCTGTTCTATTTACACTGCAGAATGCAACTGATATAATGATAAAACCTATTAAATTGTATTGTTTCATTATGCAAACCCTACTCTTCCATTTCCCTACTGTGTTTTGTTTCCCTAACAAGTTTTCTTCCTAAACCCATGGATCAATTCTTTTTAGCTGCGATTCAATTGTTGTAGCTATAAAATAGGATGGAAAATATATGATTGCTAAGCTGCTAAACAAAAACTTGGCATTGCAGAGCTCAAAATGTAGGATTAGCTCTTGTTAATACTGCTTATTTATTTCATTGTAATTCTACAATAGGATTGGACAAAAGAATGCAACAAGTCATCTACTTAATCTTAAATCTAGGAACAGAAGAGRCAATGCATTTGAAATGTGCACCAATTGGCCTCTTATTCAATCAATTTGATATTAAATTGGGTATCACACATGCACAGGATTACACTTGTCTATAATTTTTCAGTCAATACCTTGCACTTGTTCTGTCTTCTATAGAATCTGGGTGGAAGACAAGCATGAAAATATAAAATGTGTTTAAAAACTGACTAAATACATAAGGACCTTTCTGGTGCTAGAAATGCAGTATTGCATATATTTCACACTGCAATCAATGAGAATTAAGTATCAAAATGATTTTGATAATCATATTAATGATATAATATGAGCCATATTTATATGGTTCTGACAGCTGAACAAATCTTAGTACTAGGGGCTTTTTCATACTTTTGTATCAGAAAACTGTTTTGGAGAAGATTATAGTTTTGGAGGACTATATCTGGACCTCTTCTGGAATCTTCAGTGCCAGTATTTTGGTAACATCTCAGACCGATTAGAAGTGAGCAATTAATGGAATTAATTTCCTTCCCTTCCTTCAAATCCTCTGTTTTCCTCTTGCTTTGAGTTGATCAGTCAGTACTGATATCAAATACTCTGGAGCTAATCATTGCTGAACTTATCAATAGAGATCTGCCTTTCACACAGAAACTTCAGTGTCTTGCAGGTAGCAGTRTTTTCTGCAGAAATATCACTAGAATCGTTTCTATGTTCAGAACTGAGAACTGTAGCAAAGTTCCAGAGCAAAAGACRGAACTTTCTTGATGTTTAAACAATATTAAATTCCTCGCAATGCCACATTCTTTTAATGGCATRTGTTGTAAGTTCAAATGTACTATGTTTTCATCCTTCAGCATTTATTACTTCAAAAATACAGATGTGACCTCTCAAAACCAGAATTCATTCAAAGTACATAAATAAATAACACCAAAAAACATCCTAATACAAATTAAAAACTATTGATCAGAATGCAGCTTTATGTAACACACCAGAGAGAAAAAACTGAATGTGGGCAGGGGTAAGCATGGAAATGTRCACACAGATCACTCAAAGAAGTAGATGAAACAATACTAAATATATATATTCATTAATTAATAAAATTTGATGATTAAATAATTCCACTAAATTTATAATCCTGCCGTTTCATGTCTTTATGTAAAAAAATAGTCATAATTTATATCACCAGGAAGAATTACCTAACAGGGCTGCTAGAATTCTTAACAGTAGATAATTTAGAGCTACATCAAACATCCCAGTTTGGAGGGAACAATGAAAATCCAAGCATTAACTCAGAATAACAAAACTAGGTTTTGTAATCTCATAAAAATATCCCAAAACTCCAGTAGTCTTTGAGCAAAATCTCTGAGGAGAATATATCCACCCTTAAAAACAGTGAGCCAAAACCACAAAAAGCTACACAGAAAATGTACAAATCTTCAGTAAAATCAGACTTTTTCTATAAACAACTGAATGGTAAACAACTATATTTTGCTAGAACGATGAGGAGTTACCCAGGGTCTGTTCTGCAGCTGATGGTGAGCCAAGCATTGTTCAGACTGAATGTGAGCAATGCTGGCACACAGTGCTGTTTATAATGMACTCTGAAAGTGGTGCATTATAAAGGGGAATATGAATAGGATAACGGATGAGGGCCAGAAGTCTTGACTATGAGAGAGTGAATTAGTGACAGTGAAGGAAAACAGGGAAATGGAAGCATTCAAACTATCCAGGTTAAATAACATAGGAATGGTTTTCTGGGTATAAATATCAGGATTAATATCTGATTCACTGTATTATTTGAGGTGTTCTRCAAATCCCTCTTTTAGAATAAGACTTTTATACAGGAGATAATTCTCTTCTTTTAAAAATTTACCTTTATTATTCAGACATATGAAAACTATTTTTGCATGCAGAAATTGCCAGGATTCTATGCTTGTTTAGTATTCAGTTCATTGCACCAATGCCTCTAAATTTGGTACACAGGATAATACTCATTTCTTAAATGAGTCAGGCTCTAGTGAAATTGAAAAGAGTTACATGCATGCATTTGCATCCAGAATGTAGCAGATAATTTGGAGMTGCAAGAATAGCTTTGCTGTGTTCAATATCACAGAAAATTAGAAAGTTTTTTTTTTCCTTTTGTTACAATTTATGACCAGCTACCATGTTTTTCTCCAAGAAAATCTGGAAGGATCTATACCATCACACMTATTTTTATAAATAAGCTTCTAGAAAGAGCTGTTTTGCAGAATTACAGGTCATGGTCAAATTAAAGGAGTCCCTAATATAACACTAGATCTGCCTCATCATGGTGAACTTAATCTGGACTTTATTGTACACATAGAACTAATTGTCCCTATTCACAAACCACTTTTAACAAAATAAAGTATTAATTCAATTAATTATTTACCTTAATAACCATGTGGTWCTTGCCCTTTAAAACAGATTTAGGACAGCAGCTTCATTGAGCTGGATAAAAATACCTGTAAGGAGCCCCTCTATTAAAGGGACAGTGGGAAATACTTGCTCCTAGCAATGTAACTARATTTTATTCTTTAATAATTATTTTACTCCCATGTATGGTTTAGAAAATAATAAAGGTATGTTCCGTGTTAATTTCTATTGTTCTTTCTTCTATTGCTGAAGTATAGAGAGGTAGTAAAATTTTTACAGTTAAATAAGCTTTTCTTTAACTTGTTGTCAACTCCAATATTTAATAAATGAAGAGATTTTTAAAGGACCTTTTTATCACTCCTTTCCTTGGCATTTTTCCTTTTGTCTAATATTTTCTTTTTCATCCTCTTTCCTTTTCCTTAAATGACAAGTGGAAAGTGTTCTCAAGTTAGACTGGTGCATAATATAAAATGTCAGTTTACAATTGTAGAGATAATGTATAAACAAAAGCAATGTACAAAGGAAACTTATTTTGTAACTCATGATAGAAAGTGTTTTATTGCCTATATCACTACTAATTTTATAAATATGTCATATTTTAGAAATGTCTAGTCCCATTTTCAAGATGAATGCAATTGCAAAAGTACTAATATCACCTATAAAACTTAAATGCTTTGTCTAGGCTGTTCATCCAAGCTCCTCCTATAAACAAAACCAGGCATTTGCAGACTATGTATCTTCCTATTTCCACTTATTACCAAGATGCCAAAGCAGAGTCAAATAATCTTAGCTTGGAAGTATAAAACTCACTGAAAACAGACATCTTTCTTTTCGATTAAATTTCTTGACATGTTTTTAAAATATGCTAAATTAACAAATACCTTATTCCTCCAGGGGCGTTCAAATAACCAAAGGATATCAGAAATGTTTATCTCTTAAAATAAACATAAGCATATTCACACAAAAGACAGATAAATACATATATGCATAGAAGATGCTGGCACATTACACTTTCCATATTGAAGATGTGTTTAGAGAAGTTCATCAAGGTTTATTTTTGATATGGGAGGAAGTCTGTATAATTAGATATATACTTAAAAGGRGGATGGAGGGATTTTTATGTTTAATGATCCTTGGAAGAATCCCTAGGTTTAAGTTTCACTGAATAAAAGAAGATGTGATTAAGTTTTTGACCTTGAGCTGGTTTGGGGGTAGAAAAAAAAAAAGAGAGAAAAAATGATGAGAGATTAAAGAGCTTAGTGAAAATGATACTTCTGAAAATTCYTTCAGTTCTTAACTTTAGCATCAATAAAATGCTACCTACATGTTTGATATTTGCTAGGAGAAAGAAAAAAAAAATGCTTCAGGCAAGAAAATTGGACACTTTCTTTCTCTCTCTTCTTTCAAAGATGAAGAGTCTGAGAAATAATTCATAAATCTTCCTCTTAACTCCAGTTCTTCAGTTGTATTGATCTTCCCTGCCCTTAGGTCTTTCTTGGTGAGCAAACAACAGACACTTGACTTCCTGTCTCTTCCCTTTCCTATATGAGCTTGTTCTGAATCACTGATGGACTCAGACCTCCTATTGACTTCAGATAGGAAATCTTCTTATAAATGACTGCAAGGCTGCCCTTCAGAAAGAACTTCTGCTGGGTGACTCTCTGTCACACCAACAACCTGCCTAATTATATGCCTTAGCCTCTCCTTTTACTGTCTGACAAGTGCAGTGTCTGTGAAAATAAAATTGTCTATAATCATTCTTTTGAATGAAACATTCCTTTCTATCATAGCCTACCCTTCAAAAAACCTTTTAATACATTTTTATAGTAAAATCCCAATCCTTTGTGACATTTTGTAAATTATTTTGTACACGTACTGAAGACCCCTATATAGCCTAATGCAGATGGCAAACCTTGGTCTATTTGTTGCTGTTATTTAGAAATTTTCTTTAACAGAGAATGRGAATTTACAGTTTATATCTATATATAACCTTGGCCTCAATTTAGGTTACACAAATGGGTCAGCCTAGAGGAAACTGGCTCTGACCAGTTTCTCTTCAATGAGAAAACTCTTTCCAGCATTTTCCTTCCATGCTTCTTTTTAATTTATGGGCCCATCCTCTCTTGTAACTTGTGCTATAGCAACAAGCCGATCATAGCATCATGGAATGGTTTGGGTTGGAAGGACTTTTGACAAACACTTAATTCCAACCCTCCTGGCCATGGGCAGGGGCACCTTCCACTAGGCCAGGCTGCTCAGGACCCTAGCATGGCCTTGCATATTTTCAGTGGCAGGTCGTAATCACTTTGCAATCCTATCTATGGTCATGAAAAAGCATCTCACAGCACCATGCCCTTAATCAAGCAGAAGACTAGCAGATGCAAAAACCAAACCAGATGATATCAGGTGCGCTTAAAACATTCTCTTTGGGCCTGTTTTGTCTATAAGATTTTTGAGGCTACAAGAGGAATGAAAACATGATGTAAGATTGAAGAAACAGTGACTGACAGATGAACAATCACATAAAAAGTTGAATACAGGAAAATTACTTTGCAACTTCCACTTTTTCTTATTTTCAGAATAAGTTTTGAAGCCGTTCTTAAGTAGCAGATATGACAGCCAGAGCATATAAGCTAATACATGAAATGGGATGGAGAAAGGCATTTAACTGCTTCTGTCACTGTCACACTCCATTTTAGGAGAAAACTTTTTTGAAAGTCATGTCTTTAAAGGAGACAGATTACTTTTCCTATATAGAATAGGGATTATTGAATGAGGCTTTCCTTAGAATTCCCTGATCATACTTAAATTGATTCATGTCATGAGATCGTAGATGGCTGCAGGCCATCTTTGCACTGTCATATTACGTTTCTTTCTTCAAATTTACAATCATGTTTAAGTACGTCATCAGGCAGGAGGGAAATTAATCAAGTCACAGAACAGTGTTTCTGGGAAGTTCTCATAGACTGTCTGTAGAAAGTCTTATGCAATTAGTCCAGCAGCTCTGGGGGATTTTTTTTAGTAAGTGTTGAGATCAGATTACCTAGTAGGAAATTGCAACTTCCTTCAAGGTGGATTGARGTTTTCAGCATGAGGTTCAGAGGACTGAACTTGAATGCTTAAAGTAGTTTAAAGAAATTAGATTAATAAAAGACAAATAAAAAGGATGAACACTGCAGGTAAAGCGAAAAATAAGAAAATCCCACAATAGTAGCTTTTTTTCTGATATTTATGGTTAGAGATTTTCAATATAAAGATATGGTCTAAAAAGGTATTTATCCATTTTTTTCCTTATCTATTCAGACATGAAAATGAGGTTTAAATATTTTTCAACATTTATTTTATTTATTAATTTTATGAAAATACATTAAACTCTTTAGAAAAAAAAAACAAACCAAAACAAAACCTCACATTAATACATACGTTTAAAAAATCAAAATACAGTTCAGAAAATGCATAAAAGTTTGGGGTGTGAGYTTTCCAGTGCTCCATCAAAACAAGAAGACAAAGAATGAAAAAAATGGGGAAAGTGGTTACTTTACTTAGGAAGCTCTAGCAGCTCAGCAAATACATTCTAAAATTATAACAAAACTTTAAAATGAATGTTCTTAATATTACTGTGTTTCATATGAAGACCATGCATGAATCAAGACTTGACAAGGCGATCCCTTGCCTTAGGGAAAATGCGCATTTGAGCATATCATGCTGTGATTTCCTGTCAGGCAAAACAAACCTGCCATGTGCTTGTTTACTCCTGACTCTGCCTATGTTAAAACCCTGATTAACCATTATTTGACTTGCTGCCAGAAGCAGCTTTTACCATTTGAACTTCTTTTACACCCCTTTTTCAACGTCCTTTTTTGCTCATCTCATGTTACTGCTTAAACTCTGGGAAAATTAAAATATCTGTTTGGGATCTCAGTCACAAGAGTAAAATTGATAACTGTGGTTCAAATTTTAGTCTAATGAGTGGGTGTCAAATTRAAACATGGAAGCTTATTAGTGTTTACATTTTGTTTGCATCATTTTGGGCATGGGCGGTTTCTCCACACCCCTCTGTACCATTACAGTAATAAACACTGATAAAATGGCAAAAAAGATTCCCTTTATCTTCTTAGATGTTTATTAGATGTTTTAAAATATATCAACTAAAGAAAAGGATGCAATCRATTTGCTCTTGACATTTGTATCGCTGTCTCTGTCTGTATCACTCTAGTTTAGGCTAGGATTAACATGGTGTTTTTTTTCTAATACCTAATAAACAGAGAGAAAAATGATGTTGTAGTACAAGTGAAAAAACAGGTGCCAGGAGTTAACTTAATGTCTTCCTCTTGTTAACTTTTTCACTGTTTCCACTGTATTGAAATCTCTTTGACCTTGTCTGATTGTTCTCTACAGGTGTCTCAGTAACATGAGATGTGCATCTTGAGCCTGTTATCTGGGGTTAATCTGTTGCTCTAYAGTACAAATAAGTGTCATGTGATGCACTTCACTGGTTTTAAGATGCTACTCCCTGCAGGTTACCCTGAAAAGGTACAGATTACCTGGATGTTTCAGAAATCCATCTCAGTGCAGGAYCACTTTCTAAGAGCCTCTGTCATAGTACTTATTGGTCATGCTGTGAAAAATCTATGTCAGTTTAGACACTGCCCTTTTGCTCTCACTCTAGTCTGAAAGAAGAAAAATCCCACAATCTATAGATTATTAGCTTAATTAAAAAAAAAAAAAAAATGAAAGCAAATAAGAGAGCAAAACAAAAATGCTATCATTCTGAATTACACTTAAAGTTATGAAAACAGAAAAGTAAAAAAGAAAAACAAAGAAAAAAAAAAGACAAAAAGAAAAAAAACAGAAACACAGTTTTGTAACCAATACGTAGTTACACATACAAAGAGTTTTGCACCACGGATTTACAGGGACATGTCAGACACAAAGACAGATAGAAAACTAAACTTATAGCACACTATTTTAATTACATTTGAACACAAAATTATTTTCTTTTTCTTAACTTAAACTGTGTGTGGAAAAGTATATACTTATGCATTTCCCCAACCCTGTAGCGTTCAAAGCCAGGTTGGATAAGGCATTGAGCARCCTGGTCTAGCAGGAGGTGTGCATGGCCAGGGGATGTGGCTAGATGAACTTTAAGATCCATTTCAACTGCTTACCCCCCTCTTATTCCATGATTCAATTATAAACTGTTAAATTCAWTATTTTTGTCTGTGATAATGCCTAGACATTTTGTTCAGAATACCATTTAATTAATTTTTCTGTATAMACTTAGCTTATATTCTAAACCCTGATGTGACTGCCTTTATATATCAGCTTTGTGCAGGCTGAGTATACTTTGATTTATGTAACTAGCAGGCACCCATGGGATGGTTGACAGCAAAGTATCAACCTRTGACTTTTAACCAAAAGATTTGTTGTTTGCCAAACACAAATTTTAAGGCTGAACACCACTCATTCTTAAATCTTCCGGATTTTATTACGCCTTTCTGGTTTCAGAGTTACTAATAGGTAACTATKAATTAGGTGGTAAACAGGACATAATTCCTATAAAACTTGTCAATTATTCTGATTTTCTTTAAAAAAGCTCTTTTTTTTTTGCTGCAAGATTTTTTTAATTTTTATTTTTCAATCACAATGTATCTGAAAGACTAAGCAGTATGGATTAGTTATGACTCCAGCTGACTAGACTCACAGCCATCATTTTCTATGCTTCAGTTTCATTGTCTGCAAAGTGCAGTTAATGACACCAACCTCTTTTGCAATGTGCTTTGATGAGAAGTACTGTTTATATGGGAACTACTTGTAATTAATCAGTTGAACAAAGGCATGTGTTATGTGCATGTTAATGAGCAGAGACTGAATAGAGAGTTCACCCAAATTACAACAATCCCTAGTTTTCAGCAACTTAAGGAAATTAACAGCACAGAGGAAAATTTTATTTACACTCTAATATATGCATGCTCTTATGTCTGCATTTCTCTGCTGCTTCTTGACTGTCAGAGGCTTTTTGCAACAACCATCAKCATCCTGATGTCTTTGTCAATCAAAATCTGGTTTTCATGCCAGAAGTTCCTTCTCTTTTAATTTTGGGGCATACTTGCATTTCTTTTTCATGTTTCCCCAATACACATCACTGCCTTGCCCAGGCAGCCAGGGCAGTGTGGCCAACACTCCCAGGCTGGCCACCACCTTAGAGACACCCAGCAGAGGGTTTTGTCACTCCAAGGCTGCTCTTGTCTCTAGAGCAGATGATATCACACAGCCCCAGGTAGGCCACTCCCAGACAGTCTGGGTGATAAYTGCCACCAGGCTGGTCCCTCAGCTAACAGACCCTCTGCTCCTTGAGAACTGTGGGGTCAGGAGTTTTATCAGTGAAAAACTGTCTCATTTTCCTTCTAMTTTCTTCTTCGAGGTTGAAAGGATACAGGGAAGACTGTTAGTGGATGGCAGTTCCACAAATAATGATAATCATTCTTTAGCGTTCCTATTTGTGCCTCTGTTTTGTCAGAACTGGATATCAGATACTCCATGCCATCTTCACTGAACAGTTCTTGTAGTTAGTCTGCCAAAGAYTGCAGCCATCTGAGACCCTGGTACATCATCACAACTGTAAATAAATGTTCTAAACCCTGTCAGGCTCATGAGTGACAGAGTCAGGGCACTGCTGTGCACTGGCAGTGTTTTTGTTATCCATGGTGACAGGACCACTATYATTCTGAATTCATGTGACAGATGAGCTTTGCCAGAAATGCTTAGGGCTCTATTAAGCTGGGTTGTTAATCAGGGACACAGATAGTGTTCCTGTTACTCTGCTTAGTGTTAATAATGCCTGCAGTAGTCCAATGATATAATTCCAGCATTACCTCTTTTCACGTTTGGCTCCAGATAATTTATGGATAGTACCAAGTGATATATCCCATAGCYATGGGCTCGGGAACTACTCGTGGAAAGTTCCTTAGCAACGTATCTGAAGCAATTTCATAGTATCMTGTGATTTAGGGTAGGACCTTCATTAAAGTCTGTTACTTTACAACTAGACTATTTTTTCATGCAATCAATACAGCACCACCTAAAAGCAGTCTCACACAATTTATTTATAACTTGCAAGATTTTTTTCTGTCCTTTCTCAATAAAGTGTAACAGTCACAAAGGAACAGTGTCTGATGTCCTTCCACACTCCTTTTTCTGTATCAATCACGCTTAGCATTTCCTAAACCTGTCCAAAATTTACCTATTTACCTTGGTCTCCTGGGAATGGTTTACTAGGGAAAGGCCTCTGGTGAAGAGCTCCAGACTTTTCTTCCCCCTCTTCCCCTGAACTCTATGTCAGATTAAACCCCAATAGACTTCCTGTACTGSAAGGAGCAGGAGACTGTCATTAAGATTAAGCATAAGGAAATTTTACATATTGATCAGGGGTAATCTTAGGACCCTTTTTTTAGGTAAGAAAAAAGTTCTAAAAAATTCTCCGGGTCTCTGACAGGCTTTTTTGTCTTCAGTTGAAACATGGGGCTGGTATCACCTAACCTTCTAACCTTTATAACTCTTCCAAGTGCTATTTACATCTGCACACCAGCTACTATCTCTTTACACTCTGTGGTAGAAATAGCGTCTACAATTTTATCCTCACCTGAGGTGGTTAATTTAACCTAAAGATGYTTGCACAAAGTAGCCATTTCATTCAGGCTTTCCCCCATTTTCCAAATGCTCCACACACAACTTCTAGAAGCAGAGGGAGGTTTGTGTAAGCCTCAAGGAGAAATTTCTGTGACCTGAGCACCCATATGAACTGATCCTTCCTGTGTGGCTGCACATGTGGCAGTAAGGGATTAGCTGTAGGTCCCAGCACAGAAGATAGGATGTGGTGCAAGCAGTGCCATGCTAGAGATAAGCTAAGGGCTGCAAAGCTAAGAACAACCAGTGCCGCTCAAGCAAGGTATTTTCTAACCTCATTTAAATGTTTATTTGTYATGTAATTGCTCTTCAACATTAAAAGAAATCAACAGTTGAGAACCAATGTGACCTTTGGACTTAAATTCACAAGGCATATAGGTAGCTAGGAGARCATTGTAAGAGCTACTCGTGAGCACTGCAAAAATCAGGTCTTTCGATAGACTTCTTAAACCTACTTTCTTGTAAAGGCAAATGGATTTATCAATTGCTGCAAAGAATGTCTTTAAAYATTAGAAGAGATTCTAGGGGAAAAAAATCAGATTAAAAAGTCTACAAATTATTTTAACCCCAAAAGAAGTAATTTGACTAAGTCTGGGGAGCAGGGATTTAGTTTGGGAAGAGAAGCATTAAATTAGTCGAATAATGATTGCTAGGAAATGCTAATCCTGATAGGGCCTATTTTGCCATATGKACAAACAGGTGTTTGCCAAGGGCAGAAAACAATATGGGGCAAGAAAATCTTTAATGGCTTTAACACGCATGAGCGAGTGTGGGCCAGGTGGATCAGCAAAACATTTAAACATACTRATGGCAACAAAAGACCGTGGGCTAACAAAATACAGTATTTCTAAACTGAAAYATATCGCTGCATTATGTCCATATCAAGCACTTCATGGTTTGTTGTCATGATGAATCGGGGTGTCAAAATGGCAGTTTCAAATGGGTTGTCAAATGTTCCCAAATGTGACAATGGCAAAAATCCCCAAAAATGGCATCATGTTGAAAGAATCTTAAAGAATCCGTGCAAATTACAGGCAGAAAAATATCAAACATTATGTTTTATAATCCAGTGAGTAGTCTTTGTCCATAGCAAAGATTATATTCTTTTTCAGGGCAGATTGTTTAATGCATTTCTGAACAATGACATTATTTATTGACTTTGAAAAAATATTTTTAAATATTATTTTCCCCCTTTTTTCCTGCTTTTGCTATGACACGTATTTACAAATTATTAGAAAATACCAATGAAGCATCACGTGCTTCATCTATTTKCTCTTTTAACTAAAAGATTTAACTTCTGCTTTCCCTACTTAACTAATATACAATCAACTTAGGAGCAAGAGGCAGATTTTGTACTAGCTAACTTTTGCAAAGGTAGATTCCTTTACAGGACCACAAAGTTATTTCCATAGTAAAAGAAAGATAATTCATCATATAAAAATGGCTGGAGAAAAACASCCTCTTTCTTAATTAAACACATCTAAAATAATTTAATACAGATAGAATGAAATGAATAATGACACACAAGTCATTTCTTTTCATATAGAGAGAGGCCACATCTAGCCAGCCAACAATCTCTATAGCAGCTATTTCCTAACCCAGAAAGTAATAAGCTATTTATTTCCTGTTGAAATGTGGCTCAGTATGCCAGGAAAAGAAGAAAAATAGAATTCCATGTAGGTGCTAACAATTGCCATTAACAGCTCCTGTGCAGGGAAATAAATTGATTTTTATTTCAGTCAAAATACTGTATGTCCTTTACAATCACTTCTCTTGTACACTTGCAGAGCTGCATGGCTTTTATTTCAAAACAGATGAGAATGGACAACAACAAAAAAAACGTTCCCTCATTCTTATTTTTCTTCTGTCACAGAAATCTATATACYGACTTAAATCTCTTTCCTTCCTTGATTTAGACACCCTTTACCATCTTTGTGCAGAATTTCTCACTATTCTATGGGAGCAGCAAAATTAGAAGAATAGTAAAAGGCAAAGCTGAATTTAAAACATTTCATAAAGGGCATGGGAGGCAGGAAAAGGGCAGTGATACAAATGTTGAGCCACCTGAGAAGTAAGACCATTTGTGATTCAAGAAAACAATATAAAATAAAACATTTAGATCTCCTACCGAGATCCAGATGGGACTCAYTAACTGTGGAGATTGGTGACAATGAAGCTAGGTAGACAGAATTGACCTGCAAATGTGCTTTCAAAGGCAAACAGCTGTCWGAGGTTAAAAACAGCAAGAAAAACCCCCAAGCATACAACCAAACAGAAGCTTTCCCCTCACACATGTATTGCATCCAACTCAACACAAATAAGACAAAGCTTTCCTGTGGAGYTTCCTCCTGTTTCTGTTCTTTACCTGCTATTGGCTGGATAAAGGAAATGTGTGGAGAACAGTGAGATGCTAATGCTCTGCTTGCCATCTAGAAAATACAGATGATGTCCAGAAGAGAAAGATTGCTTGTGACAGACTGAAAACACCTTGTTTTGGTGTTCCCATATAATAATTTATAAGGCACCACTACATAATTATCAGGATTGTTAGATTGAACCAAAGAGAAGTGTTATTTCACAAAAATATTAATTTATTTTTTCAATTTAAGTCTTAAACTGCAGGTTTGATGGCAGGCAGACAGTACAGGCAAGGGTTGTCATACTCATACTAGCAATGAGTGTTCCCTTTCTCTGGCAGGTAGAAAGCTTTTAGCATCTCTTTACACTTTTTTTTTTTTTTTTTTTTTTTTGAGATGAAAATAGCTCCAACTTGTGATCTGGCCATGAAGCATAATCCAACCCCAAGCAGGTGAGCTATGACATGAACATTCCTAGATGTTATTTGGGATGTTAAAACCAAACAACCTTTCAATCTTTCCATAAGAGATAAGAATTTATGCCCATAKTTTAAGAAATAACAATCACTCAGTGTACAATACTCCTAATAATTTTTATGAGTGGCTTTTTTGTGCAACCAGGCTGACTGGTTAGCTTCCTCCAAAACCCACAAGGATGCTCCTGCTGAATATCCTGCCAGGTCCTGCTGAAATGAATGTGTGACTGGTCTATGTTGTGCCAATTGATAGCTGCAGTGCTCTGCCCTTCAAATATAAAGACATCTCCAGCTACACTAGAAATAAAATATCAGAATAGCTTATAGAAGTCCAAGGAACTGTGCAACAAAACTRAGAAAACAATCCTCAACTAACCAACAAACCAACCAACCAAACAAAAGGAATTAAAGCATCCTTTGTTTTATTTCTTCCTCTTACCAGAGAATGGCTGCATCATACACAATGAGCTGCACAAACTTTATTTTATGTCCTATTAATAGGTACAAGATCCARTCAAAGACTAACATCATGCTGTGGTGACCAGCAGCACTTATTCTCAGATAGCTAGGTCAGAGAAAATAGGTCAGAGTTTTCTTTTCCCTAGCCTCCACCTTGTACTGCTATGAAAAGCCCCTTTCTCCTAATGGAAAGCTCTTTTACTTTTAGTGGAGATTCAGCCAAGAGAGATGTATCTCAAGGTTAAAAGAGAGTGGGAATGTGAACAATCATTTTAAAGGGAAAGAACATGCACACAAAAAGAGGTTATGGGAGGCAGGACCTGTGGATGAAGGGGGCTGCACTGAGGTGAAGGATGCAGAATCTCTGGCAGTGAAAGCTCCTGCCTTTTGGYGCAGGCTCCAGAAGGGGGAAAACCACCATAAAAATAGCTAGGAATAATTAATTAAGGACACTGTTTCTGGTAGTCATGAGCTCACCCTGTTCTGCAGTTTACAGTCTCATTGAAGCTCTCTCTGCACAGTGCAGTTCTATTCCATAGCCAAGTATAATTGTCAAATTTTTTAAGAGCATACATTGCTTCACCTATTGTCAAAATACAGCTCAAGTACTATTTTACTTAAGAATGATTCTATAAATTTTAACTGGCTAACAAGCAGCTATGACATATCTAAGTATTTTCTGGCATGATTAGGCTAAAGTTTATGACAAACCTGAAAGGTTTGTTAGGTTTCTTAGAAAGACTGGCTTTATTGTTGTAGAGTTCCCAGSTACATCCCACCTTAGCATCTGCATTTGATAGATACAGTTGTGATAACCTCTGTTTAATGCTATCCTTTCTATAATTGACTGTTTACTCAAGAAAAATTGATTGATCCTTCTATTCACATCCCATTCACCTTCCTTCATAGCTGTGAGTAATATTTGAGAAGATGCATATAAATCAATGTGATTTAAATTACTCATGTTGTTGTTGTCTAAATATGCCTAATTTCAGCTAATTCAAACAAATATTTCCATCTGACCAAGTCATAACAATGTGTATTGGAATATTGCAAAGAGTCGATGGAGCTGCTGTTTAAACAGAAATTCTCTCCAGTCTGTAAAACAGGTACAGGAAGATTTCATGAGACTCAATAATACACCCAGTTCTTCCTACACAATATCATGTGAGCCAGACACTAAATATTCTTCATTCTTTAGAAGATCACATTTGCAGATTTTTTGTTTACTAATACTGCATGTTTAAACATGAATCACTGTGGAAAACAAACAAACAAACAAACAAACAAACAAACAAACAAACAAAAAAAAACCAAAAAAAACAAAGAAGGTATCCAAAAATCAAGGTAAGAAACACTTGCTTTCTCCCCATATTTCTGGCTTTCTTGTGTATTGGTGAATACAAACTAAATAACAATTCAAATACACAAAGAGTGTTTTGGTTTGGTAGGAAATAGAAAGACAGAAAGTGTATGTTCTAGAATATTAACAGAAATAATTGTAGCATGCTGAATAAGGTTTCTGTTTGTACAAGAAACGTGCTCAGAAGAATGTCTGGTTTTAGTGCTCTTGCTAAGACACCAGAGCACTTTTCAATTAAAGTAATCAATACCTGACAGGAAATGGCAACACTTCAAAAGACATTAATCAAAGGTTAGAGAAACAAMATGAGCTTTACTGGAAATGGTACTAATTTAATATTTTGAAAGGACACGTAGAYATGACACTTAGGGGYAYATGGTTTAGTGGTGGACTTGGCAGTATGGGTTAATGGCTGGACTCAATGRTCTTAAAAGTCTTTTCCAACCTGAACAATTCCACGATTCCAATCCACCTGAATCACTAATTCCATAATATTGTGCTRTGACTCACTTCAGTACAACTGCAGGAATCAATTAGCATAATTTCATCACAGCTCTTCCTTCTCTTCTTCAGTTGACATTTCAGATTTTTAATTGACTCCTGTGCAGTAGCTGGCACACATAATCCTCTGTAGGMTGGAAGCACCGGTTTCTCAATGAGAAGCTGCACCCTAAGCTGCCTAATGGCCCTTGTCAGTCTAGCAGGTAATTAAAAGGCTTCCCACTTTGGCACTTAGCCAGTCGAAAAGCAGACGGAAAGCTCCACTTATAAAATGAGGAATAAAGCTCGTACTTTGAAGAAGGAATAATAATATTTTGCAATTACATAACATCTTTTCTTTGGGGATTTAAAGTAAATTAATAGGCATTAATTAATAGAACCTTGCAAATTCCCTAGAAAATACTTGTGCTGCTCATTATAGAAGAGGACAAAAAGGRATTCAATACCTTAATTTCCACAGGATATTTCTTTCTGGATGTCTCAGCACTGGTGAATTTAGTCGGATTACTGTGTTGAGGGAACAGTTGAGCATTTCTTGTCCTACAAAAACAAGAAGATTTTTTCATGCTCAGCATCTCTGAAAGTTAAGTTTTGGGTAAGAGACARAAATTTGAAAATGAACCTGGTGCCACTCAAAACGTTGCTGCTAATCAAGACAGWGTAACAGATAAAGCTATTATACTGTAATAATGTTAAACATAAATTTAAACATCTCTTTCATTCATTTTGGGATGCTTAAAATTATATTTGTGTTCCAAACATTTTAAGAAAACCATATATATTCATGTTTTACCTGGTCATCTGATCAGGTTAT
>NW_026623386.1:1567766-1571691 GCF_030028575.1 Malurus melanocephalus | reverse complement strand
AACATATAAAAAACAAAAGATTGTAAAGACAGAAGTGTTTTGTCAACACAGTAGCAATCAGTATGTGCATCTCCTTTAAGAACATGACATTTTGAAGAATAAAAGAAATGAAACTCAAAGCAGTTTCGCATAGATGTAATCTTTATCTCTACAATASAGTAATTTTAAGGCAAATAGGGTTTTAAAAGATCCTTCTAAATGGATAATTTTTGTTCAAGACATATTCATTGTACGAGTCTTAAGCCATTATCCCCAAAAGGGCCTTTTCCACCCCCCACTCTTTTCCCCCCACTTTTTTTCCTCCCCCCTTGCAAGGAGAGCAGTAAAATAGGGTAAGATTTTTCTACCATGAAGCATTTGTTTTTCTACAAACAAAAAAATCCCTTCAATTTGGAATCTAAATACTTGCAAATTGGAGAAATTTTAGAAGATGTTCTGTCAAATACACTTCAAGCTTTTTGGTCAAAGAAGRTGACTAAAACCTTTTCAAGTGTGTGATTGTGATTTCTAACAATAATTACCTAGGTTAGTAAGGTATTAGAAAATGAAATCAGTTTTATTTAATGCAGTAAGTTTAAATATGATGAATAGTAATAGGACACATTTTGCCATGGAAAACTACCTCTACTAATTAAAAGGATCATTTAGGCATCAATGATTAATGACTTTCCATAGGTAGCTCATAGATAACAAAAGTCAAGTTGAAAAGTTCTTAAAAAGAAAACATTGTATTTCTTTCATTTTAACTTCCTAGAAATCAAGTTAAGAAAAATGAAAAATCAATTTCCACAGTATTTTTACATGGTTTATCAAAGAAATCTGTCTGAAATTTGAGATGAATGCTAACTTCCATTMAGAAAAATAAATTTCTCAAAAAGAAATATTTCACTAAATGTAAAAACAAAATATTAGGGAGACATAAGAAATTGCTAYTGAAAACAGCAGCAAGAAGGTGTATACTGTATAATCATAAACCTGATCACATATTGMTATCTGAAGTCAGCTGTTTTGAGAAGGAATGGAGGTTCCTTCTCATGAGTGGAAACAAAATAACAGCTTGCTTCTGAAGGACGGAAGCCATTTGTTCTCTTACTCTATTCTTTTGCTGATTTTATCCTGTCTTGAAGCTTACCTGATCAAGTCAGTAAAATTGTAGTAGGCTAACCCAGGAAAAAGGGCTTTTCTGTTTTAAGGAGTATGTATACTTGTTCCTTTGCCAATTTAGAAAATTTAATTAACTACTTTATGTTCTCATAAGTTTCAGAATTAGTTTATGACGTAGACTAGGGAAAAAACCACCTGCAATCCGGAATTGGGGGATGAGATCTTTTGACAGAAGTAAGCTGTCCATTCAGTTGTAATAGGAAATAGTGTACAGAGAATGGATTCTCTTTTTTCTCAGTTGTTTATGGGAGAATGAATAACAAAAGCTTCCTAAACATATTAGGTCACTCACCCTTTCCCTCACATTCTTTTTTGTTCCTGTTTTAAACTTAACTCATAGAGGCAAAAGACCTGTGATAAGTACTGTCAGAAGCAACCAAATTGATAAGCATCAGGGAAAGTAATCTTTTAGCACAAATTTCATTCTCACCAGGAATTCATTGTGAACAGGCAACAAACTAATAGTACTACCTTGAAGCTATGTTTATTTGTTTCTATTATTTCAGTGTGTAATGAAATGCCTTTTACATTGAAGAGGTTAGCAGTTTAGAACAGGAAATTGTTTCAATTGTGCATAACTGAATTCATGAGCCAGCCTACAGTGTCAAAAGTGAATAGAAGGCTTCAGTTCACAGACATAAATTTTTTATGATTTGATAGGCCTGTTTCAGAACTTTTCCTTTAAAGCTTATCTATTTCTTATGCTTGCATGTTTAGGGCACTTTCGAATCGTTGACTTTAGGTGGTTGTTTTCTTTTTTTTTTTTTTTTTTTTTTTTTTTTTTTTTTTTTTTTTTTTTTTTTTTTAATGACCCTATAGTTTTTATGTGAATAGATGAGATTTAACTGTATTTATTCAGATTACAGAATTTACAATCTGTTTTATAGATCAGCGTAAGAGGGTTCACTACTAATTTTAGGATCATTTCCAAGCCAGATAAAAAAAATAGCTCGAGCAATCTCTGTCAGAGTTTACCACAAACAGGAATGCAAAAAAAATTGGAATGTTGATGGTGATGCTAATTCTCCCACTATTTTTTTCCTTTAGGGCCTTGGGTTTGGCATGCTTTTGCCAGCCTTRGTCAGGGGATGCTCTGTGCATAGAGTAGGTCTCTTCCAGGGTTTTGTCTTCACTCTCCCCATCCATACTCACCTAGGGCTTGGCCCTTCACAGGGCCTGCCTAGTACATTTATCTCTTGTGAAAGGACTGCAGATCCTTCTTCATTAATTAAGTATTCACATTTTGTAACGAATAATAAGAAATAGGTCTTTGGTTTAATTTCTGAACATTATCTTTGCCATTTTTTCATAACCCCTTTGATGTTAGGCTTTGAAGATGTAAACTTCAGTACTTTAAAAGGCATGTCTGAATACATTTCTATTTGAAAAGGCACCCACTCAAGGCTGCATGGGTTCTTTTCACACCAAAAATAATACAGCAGCCTGTTGCATATTTGARGAAAACAAATAGGAAACAAGGGAATAAAGCATCCTCCTACTCCCCACCTTTGAGGGCCCACCTTCCCTGCCAAGCTGACATTCACACCATATGGTCACTGCAAGAGTGCATCTATCATGACATTGACCTGTTACCATTTAACATGCATTTAACATGCTTTTTTTTATATTTGCAGATACTTGTATATAATATGAAAAAAAMCAATTTTTTTTGTTGATTCTTAAGGACAGGTGCTAGTGTAAGGTGAAGCACTTTTGTAATTMCAGATTTTGAGATAAGATCTGAGACAGTTGTATTGACTCATTGTGAACTGTTGAAAAATGTAGGTTGTCTTCTGTGTGCGGTTTTTATTGGATTTTATGAGACAGAAAATCTGACACTGCCATGTGGTGCAATTTAGTTAACATGAAAGTTATTTGTAGGTCGGTTTTTCAAAATGGTAGTTTTGTTTTACCTTTGGTGTGGACTTTAGTGACTTACAGCTCATTCATCTTTTGGTTTTACTCACACAGAATGAAACAAACATTGACAAGTGTGAAGGCTGTGAGAGCTTTAGCAATTTCTTATGTTTCMTTAAAGCTTGTTCAAATGCAATCATTGCAAGAAAAATAAGACTCCATTTAAAAACTAGCATTTGCAAGGTCTATCTTTTTCAGTATTATGATAATATTCTAATAGGAATTTGTGAAATTAAGCAATGAAGATTAGTGATCTCTACTCAGTAACATTTCAAACATTATTCATATACATTCATGCTACTAGGCACTTCTCAAAACACACAGGTAGTTCTCTCTTTGACCAAATGAGAAAAAAGTCAATAAAACTGTAAAAAAGAGAAGGTGGCAGTCATCATACTTTCTGCTTATGTTATGTTAAAGTAGCTGTTATACTACAGCATATTTCATATATTTTTAATGCTGCTTTCTGAAGGTATTTAATTTTCTGGGATCTTGAAATACATATATTCCTCTTCTTTGCTACTTCAAATCTACTGWGGCCAGCAGTCAGCTGTTWACTTTCCCTCTTTACTKATTGTTTTGGGTTCCTTAAGAGATCCATTCAGGACCTCATCTTATTGTTTTGGGTTCCTTAAGAGATCCATTCAGGAGCTCATCTTATGTATGAGGCATTATTTTTATAGCAAGGTTGGCCTCGATCTTGCACATAATCTGGGTCATGTAAGATTGCAATGAAGCACTGTTTGAAAAGAGAGTGAGAGTGTTGCTGGACAGAAGGATCACTTATTTTCAAATATACAGATATTGACAAAATTCAAATATTCTTCAAATCCTGATATTTTTT
>NW_026623386.1:1553799-1567533 GCF_030028575.1 Malurus melanocephalus | reverse complement strand
CTGACAAAACCTCCATACCATGTGGCATCATGCTCAACATGGATGAAAACATGGGGATGGGGAAAACAGAAGGAAGTGAGGGACATTTGGAATTAGGACTTTTGCCTTCTCAAGCCCCTGCTATGTTTGAGGGAGCCCTGCTTTCCTCACACATTACAGGCAGACCGGCACAATCCACTCTGCAGGAAATGTCTCAGTACATTATGATGATACAAGATAAAAGGAAAAGCAAGATACCCTTCATAAAGAACCTGGGCACCAACTGGATAAAAAAGTGTTTGTGTCCAGGGAGTGAAAGAGAGAGAGAGCTGGTTATCAATCACAGKAATTTTCCCCAGCCAAGGTCACACTGCTCTCCCAAGGCAACCTCATTGTCTGTATAAATTCAAAGCTTCTGTTAACAATTGCATAATCACATATGCCATGCTTTAGCTCCCTCTATGGCAATTTCCTAGATCAATACAGAGGGTTTTGATGACCATGGATTATGGCAACGATCATGCCACTCTTACCTGTCCTACTTATACAGAACCAAAGCTGCTGCAGCCCCAAGGCTGCTTTGAGTGATGAGCTTTGGAGTCTGACACTGCAAGAAATGGGGATAATCCTGTGTCAGGTCAGGCAGCTGTGTACACAGACGTGATTTTGCCTTTGTGACTTTTCTTTCTCTATCCACAGATGCTATAAGCCTCCATTGAAAGATCTTCCCTCTCTTCAGTTATCTTTCTTTCCTGTGGGTGAGGTAAGAAAGGGAAGCTCACAGTGACAAGGAGCTGGGCTTGAGATCACAAGTATTTGTTTGTAATTTGATCCCATATTGTACACAAGTYTCAAGCTCTTAGTGATATAATTACSCCACAGTAGAATGGAYCCAGTATAACAAACAGCCTGGAAATCATCTCTGGCACTCTTACAGCTTTGTCATATAAAGAATTTAAGTCTCCATCTGTACATTTCTCCCTTCCCTGTTACCTTTTTCCCTTTTTGCTGTGAGTCCCAAATCCAGTAGTTTTGAATATACCATAAACAAACAGAAATCATCAAGTAACAAGAAAACATATATTCCCCAAGCTTTTTTTTTTTTTTTTTCTTACTTTTGTTGCAATACCAGACTGAGCCTGTTGCCATTCTCTAAAACATTTACTGACAGCATAAAAAGTAACATGGGATAAATTTGCTAAAATGAGCATACATTTAGAGAAATTCAGCACAGAAAAAGGTTTCATAGTAAGTGATATCACATTAAATTCCCCAGACTTCAAACCAAAACATGGAATAAACCAAGAACAGATTTTTTTTACAATCTAAATTATGTAGGAGCATCACACATCAGGAAGCTGATTGCTTCCCTGCACAGCACTGAGCTGACACAAATGAGTTTCCAGTGACCAGCTTCCAAGAGTCTTAGGCACCTGCTGGCATTGTYAGCATTGGGGTCTRGATTGAAGCAGTTTTGCTAAAATCCATGCAGAGTTTCTCTTTTGCTTTTAACCCACATTCAGAGTAAACAAATTATCAAATCGACTGTCAGTAAGGTCCAAGTCACAGAATGGCRACAAGAAGCAAAAGAGGTGTAGACATTTTTTCTCCCCAGGCAGGAAAGCATTTGCTATTGCTCAACCCCCTCCTTTTCCAAAGAAGCCTGTCTTCCTGGTGCCCAATCCCCATGAACAACCTAGACCTTGCCTCTCCATGGGAACACTTTCTGCCCACAGGATCTCACCCCATCCTTCCCCTTTGACACAGTCTACTGCATTCAGAACCACCAGTGTGGAAATAGCATCTGCTGGGAAACAGGGAACTCTTTTAAAGTAGGACCCAGGAATATGGATCTGATACAATTTCTGCAGACACTAGGAACATTATCTTCCAGCGGAAACTTGTTAAGTGCTGCTCTAACAGGGGTAGCTCTGAAATGAGTCAAGGAAGCCAACCTCATTGATTATCTTGGAGCTCTTTAAGCCAAATGTGAACCTTACAATCACRATTTAGGGCCAGCTGTGGGACTGCCAGCCTGCTGCCACTCTGTGCAGTGTGTCTGCCTTGTAATCAAAGATCAAACAAGAGCACCTTTGCCTGACCTCCTCTGTCTCCTGAGCAGCAGTTTCAAAAAAWTCATGGAATGTTAAGCATTGTATATTTGAAGAAATTTATATGGAGACCTATGGAAAAATAGAGTTGAGAAGGACTGGCATATTCAATAAATAACCAAAGGAAAATACTGTCAGTATGGATCACAATAAAAGATGGAAGGATAAATGTGCAGGATATATAAGAACATTATTTTATATTKCCTTTTCTAATATTCAGGCAGGGAATTTAACTGAGAAGTAAAAGGTTGAACAGTCAATTTAATATATATAAAAAGAGAGTGAGAAACAGCCGAACCATCATATCTGTATCTCCTTTGTGTGTGGAAATCTTCTGAAGATACTTTCGTCCAGGGCTTAAAAGCTTCTTGAAAGTCAAGTGTGGGTTGGGTTGGGCTGGCCATTTGGCTTGGCATTTAACATGCTCCATTATTGTGACAGACTTATGTATCCTGCATGTTATCTGGGAAAAGCTGTGATAAAAAGGCCTTTTCCTTCCTATATTAAAAATCATGTTATTAAATCACTTCCCAGGCTTTTTGCCAATTAATCCCATGCTTTGCTATATACCAGTGTCTACATCAAATTCTCATTTTTGTCTCTTATGTTTCAGTGTTTGTGCAGAGCATCATTGTGCTGAWCCCAGAGATGAACTATATGTTTTGTTCTTATTTACAAATACTTTTACATAAATTTTTAATACAAACAAAATGTGGACGCCTAAGCAAATTTGGGTCAAGATAATGAAAAAGAAATCCTTCAGGGCTGCAAAAAGAAATACTTACATAATGAAATGCAGAAGGCAAAATGAGTGAAGAAGTAAAGCACAATACCTAAGGGTTGTAATAGTCTGCTAAATCTGATTTCTTAAAATGAARTAAGGGTAGTGAGAAAGAGAACCTAAAACCACAGAGATAATGAAAGTTTGAGCTTCTCAAATAGAAACAGCATGCATTTAGCTCTTAGAAAAAGAATTATATAGCTGCTTTAGTAACAAATGAGATTCAATAGTATCTTGTAAAAGTTTTCATCAGAAGGTTAGGTCAACTATAGCTTCTTTARTGGTAACTGGCAGAAAAGTTTTTTCCAACACACTGATAAAGAGCCAAGAACTCTATGTACACAGCAAAAACTGATAGTAAAAAAATACAGCTAGACTTCTTCTCCTGTTATTTTGATGGCTAACGTTAGTCACTTACATGGAAAAAAAATTGATGTTGGCATATATGAATGGAAATGGATACAGTAACTGGGTCATCTCCAAGACAGAACTTTACCATTAAAGTAAAAGTCTTGCTGTGCAAATTTATTACCACAAGCATGCAAGCATTCATCTACATGAATATTCATACACCAGTTTCCTATGGTCAATATCTATGAATTTAATAGTACTTTTACAATTTAGCATGGAAAGAATGGGAGGATTTTTCCATGTAATGCCAATGCACACCTCTTTGGCTTGGTGTCTTCCCAACACAGACCTGTGTTCAGATTAATGTGTTGAGCACCAAGGGTTATAGTGAATGGGACACCATCAGATTGATCACCTGGCACTAATGGGGTTCTGCAGGGGCGTATGCTCAGCCTTCTGCTTTTCAACTTTCTCATAAACGACTTGGAAACAAGTCTGGAAKGGATACTAAGGAAGTTTGCAGATGATGCATAACTAGGAGGAGGTGTTGACTCCCTCCAAGACAGGGAGACCCTGAAGAGACCCCAACAGATCAGAGTGCTGGGCAATCAGCAGTGGTGATATGAAGTTCAAAGGGAGAAGGTGACAGATTCTGCACYGGGGATGGGGCAACCCTSRATGTACAGACAGACTGGGAATKARATGCTGGCAAACATGMTGCAGAAAGAGACCTGGGSGTCCTGGTCAATGKCAAGTTGAAYMTGAGCCAGCAGTGCCCTGGCAGCCAGGAGGGCCAAYCCTGTYCTGGGGGCATCAGGCACAGCATCRCCAGCCGGGCAAGGGAGGGGATTGTCCCGCTCTGCTCTGRSCTGGGRYGGCCTCACCTCGAGGRCTGRGGGCAGCTCTGGGTGTCACAATATAAAGACGATAAAATATTASAGCACATCCAAAGGAGGGCAACAAAGGTGAAGGGACTTGAGGGGAAGCCACACGAGGAGTGACTKKKGKYMMYTTTKTYMRSCYKGRRGRRRMYKRRGGGRRRMCYYMWTKSMRKYYKRAASYTYYTYMWKRRGGGAARRRGRRGRRSMRGKWMYKRMCYYYTYYTTKKKGWKWYCMRKKRMMRGRMCCMRRGGRAWKGSCYKRARSYKKKKYMARGGRRKTTTWRGTTRGATATTAGARAAAGRTTCTCCACCCAGAGGATGGTGGGGCACTGGAACAGACTYCCCAGGGAAGTAGTCACARCACCAAGCCTGACAGAKTTCAAGAAWCTTTGGGAAAATGCTCTCAGGTTCATGGTATGACTCYTGGGGTGTCCTGCACAGGATCAGGAGTTATAATTGATAATCCATRTAGGTGTTTTCCARCTCAGCTTATTTTGTGATTCTGTAATTCTTTAACTTGAGTCTCTTCATTCATATAGCAAAGAGACTATATCTAGTCCCAAAATACACCTTTGTCATTCCTCAAAAGCTAGCTTATATGTGGAGTGGCTGGGCAGGGATTTGGCATTTGGCCATGGTCAACTCACCACACTTTGTTAGAACTTATGTTAGCATAAACACTACATAAATGCATTTGCTAAATTATTTGCTCATCTTTTGCTTTTAACCATCACAGAATTTTAAAGAATATCCATTAATCTARAAATGTGACAGTCTGAAGACTCCGATGAAAAGTGGGAATTTTTTTTTTTTAACGGATCATAAGATTTGTATTAGGAGTTTGCATTATCTTCTCATCATCTGACCTAGTTATACTGTTAYGTAAAATAATGCATTTTCTACTTTGAGGGATTTATTAATCCATGTTTCCTGAAAGTACTTCAATTGCAGTTTAATTACTTTTTTCTAAGACTTTTCTTTTCTTTAACTGGGGAGATTTTTGCTTCCCACGTGGCTCATAGGATTTAAACTAACTTAAAATTTTGTAGCCCCCAATTTCCCTCTACTGGATAAATAGAGAGCATTTATTTCAGAAAACAATAGCAAATTAAGTGGTTGTAAGAATTTTCCTGTGGTTTTATGTGATGTCTTTGCTTATCTGTGCTCAACTCTTTTTTTTTTTTTCCCAAACAAGATAAAATACATATAAAATTCAAATGAACAAGGCATTCAAATACCACTTTGGAACTTCAATTGTCTTTTACAACTGACTGCTGAGCCAAAATAAAACTACTATCTACTATGGATTAATCAGTTATGGTATATTTACCAAGTGATTTCACTGGGGTCTTCATGTCTTGTTTAGCCCAACRCACTAAACTAATGCAAATGACATCCATTCAGTATTAGTTCAATACAGCCTATTCTGAATAGACTTAAAACAAATGATTTAATAGGTTTAGCAAATAAAATCACTACTAAAACCCTAGAATAAATTGCACAGGCCTTCCTTCTGCTATCCTTGCTCATTTATTAAAACTAGAGGGAAGAAAGTGATGCAATTTACTAATGAAACAAGACTTTTTTGTAAAAATTTTGAGGACATAAACAACATTAACCTTTTCCTGCAGACTCTAACTAAGAAAAACTGARTAAGATTATTTTCATAAAGCAACAAAAGTATTTTACAGCTCTTTCTATTAGCTAGGCCATATTGCTTACTAAAGGCCAGTGTTTTAAAAGCTTTTGCTTTTTCGTCTCAYCCTCAAATCACGAGGAATATTCAACACCAAGGCTACATCTATCTCAGCARCTAGCATGTGCAAATAATTGCAAATATATAAAGCAAAATAGTTGACATTGAGGACCAATAGCCACACTGTATGGAGGGCAGAGGGTRATAAAACCGTCTCTGGTGAGTCCCCATGGCCTGAATGTTCATTTGTGGATGCAGTGTACCAATTGTGCTCCCAACGCATATCTGTGGTTTAGCATCATTCAAGTTAAATATATCTCATGAACTCCAAGATCACTCAATTTTAAAATCAAAATTACGTGAGTATGAACCAGGAGAGTCACAGCAAAAGGTGTCTCCTGATCCAAACCAGAATGCTAATGCAGATGCACTCAGAGTGGAAGGAATAAAAGCAGTATGGCTTTCAGACAAAGGCAAGGTGAGTAGGAGTGCTTTCCAGCATTTTTCTGCTGAGGGACATCTCTAATAACTGGAAGGATCGCCTTTAAAGGAAAACATTTCTGTTCATCATGTCACTGTCATAAAGGCAGAATCAAAGATGCCTGTAAGTAAAATGCTCCATAGACCACTCGTCTCCAAAGTGGTGAGTTTTAATGAATTAAATGCAGCAGCTATTTWTAACATAGGGATATATCTGCTTCTTAGCAGGGTGTCTTCTTTGGCGGCTCAAAGCATCCTTATGCTTAYCCTGTCCTAATGCATCAAAAGGCGCCACGGATGCATTGCAACAAAGCCTCCCATTATATATGAYTACAGTTTAAATTTCACATAGTAATACGTCCTTATGGAATTATCTCCTCTACTTATCCTAGCATTGTAGACCTTTTCTTCATCTCRGTTTTGATGACACTGTATTTCATCTAACACTTGAATAAAACTTATGCCAATTTTGAGACTCCTATATGCCATTAAGCCTTATACTAAATGTAATGTCTCAGCTTTATTTAGATCTCACTCTCCCTGCAATTTCTTTAATAGCTGTATTACACTTTTGTTCCATCAAGGAACAAGAATTTTTATTACCTTTCAAGCAAATGGATTAAAAATATTTTTATTAGCTTCTCTCATAGCTGCATTCACCTTATTAATATTAAAAGAGCCAGTGTCATCATTTGTGTACATCTTTTTCAATAGCCTGTAAACCTTCAGATTCARTCCTAGGTAAAAATTTCTTATATTTCATCTTAGTGATCAAGTTGCCTTCTTCCCAAACTCTCTCTTGAGTAACTTGTCTCATCAAGGGAAAGGAAACCCAGCAGAAATGCTTAGGAATATTTGATTAATGCCCATCAATCTGGCTTTCATGTATTGTGTCCTTGCATTTAAAAGAAGAATGAAGTATGACATAAGGCAATGAAGTAGCATGCTGTTAAATTGTTACTTATATTCAGAGTATTTTTATACCTCTACTCTAAGACGTACAGCCCAAAGAATGTCATAACATGCTCTGCTATTCAAAATCTCCTGCCAGAAAATTGTTGCACAATTTCCTGGCTGTATCCTTTCATGTGCAAAGACAGCCCTGAAAAAAAAACATGTACAGATGGATGGAAATAAAGGTACTATAAACCCTTTTTTCTACACTACTCAGATCATCAGTAGACACAGTCTGGTGAAAGGATGTTATCACATTATATTACTATCAATGCTGCCTGTGCTAGCCCATTTTTTGACAAAAKCCCATTAGAAATTGTGCAGCAATAGTAACATAAGAATGAAAATGGTATAAAGACTCTGGACAACTTTTCTTTATGCAGCTGAATAAAGAAGAATTTCCTATGTTGGCTTTACAACAGTTACCTAAGTGTTAAGACCAAATAGTTTGTAGGAAAGAGCTGATGTTGCTCCATGCAAACAGAAAGACTTGTTTCCAAAATCCAAATTYTGCTTCAAAAAGAAATTACCCCCTCCATATTTCAAAAGAGATTAATGATTAACAAAACAGTACTTCATATTTTATTGTTTGTGAAAGACAAACACTTCTTCACCTTCCAATGGCCATTAATGAGGAAAAAGATGAAAGAGAGACCAACGTCTAAGAATAAATCTAGATGCCATCGAATATTGCTTTTTACTATATATACACCCTGGAATTGTTGTATAATTCATAAGCAATATTGTATCTAAAGAAATAACTAATATAAAATGTTTCCTCTAAATAATTATACCCTAAACAATGTTCAACAAACTGTTAAACAACAAAATACCTTGTTTTCTTTCCTTACAGTCATGACATCTCACCTTATTGCTATCAGGAGTCTATCAGCTCTACTAGTTTAATTGTAGCTCTTGAAGTGAGGAAGCCTTCTTGGAAGCACATGGCACACAAGCACGAACAAGAAAAAGAAGTTCAAGTTTTGAACCAATTCAGAGTRAAGCTATGAAGCTTATTTAGAAAAWTTTTTAAGGTAAATGTTGCCATTATTGATTTTCTTTACAAAAAATGTTATAGCCAGTTTTCTCAGACAAGCTCCTGCAAACATCCTTGTCCTAGATGAGAGTCAGGCTGTGCTCCAGCGATAATATTGCATCAGTGATCCCATTAATATGGATACAGTGACATACAGTTAGCAAATACACACTGACATCACCTTATGTGTACAGAGAAGTTTTCAACACAATTAATTTAAATCAGAAACATAAAGGCACACAGAGGTTTATTTATTCATCCAAGCTCAGGGTGGGAATCTGTGGAAGGGATTGTTCCTGACTATGAGAACMTCCCCTCTCTCTGATGTCCAGCAGAAAAGCCCAGTGTGTTTTACACACCTTCTGTTGTACAGCACCTGAACATTAGCATAGTACTCCCCAGGGCTTTTTTGAACTTGAGAAATRCTTATCACATATGTGTTTCTTCTTTGTGATTTTCCTCGAGAAGGGACGATGAAACATGATTAAATTTCAAATATATATAAAAAAAAAGTTACAGCTAAATTCAGAAAAAAAGCTATTTTCGCTCTAAGTGAATCTCTACTCTCTCCTCAGACTTTTCCTGCCTGTTGCAATAAAAGTTCACTCTATAAATGGGCAGAAAATATTGAGGAAAATGCAAAAATTCTACTATTAAACTTGTGCTTTTTTTTTTTTTTCTACTCTGTGAAATATTCCCTGACACAAAATGGAAAACCATTTGTGTCAATAAGAACTGTAAAGATGCAATTGTTTTCTGAAGCCATCATTTTAAATGATCATTAAGCCATATTTTCAATGTCTTATAAATAATACAGAAATATGTTTGTTAATAATTTACACAGAGACTTGACAGTTTCCCCCCAAGCAAATCAGTCATTATTGCTACCAAAACAATGTAACCCAGAACYAGCAGCATTGTTTCTGCTGTGTTCAGGGAGAAAGGCATCGGTGATGTTCATCTCAATTATACTGACAAGAACAGAGGAAAAACAAAGGCTGTTTTTCAGAATTTGTCTACACACGTGAAAGAAGAAATAATGACATTATAAATTTTAAAAAATCCCTGCATTAATGGGACTGCATTGCTCAGAAAGCAGATATATGTTTTACAGATCTATATTAATTTCCAGTTTCTATTGCACATATTTATTTAAAAACAGAACAACACACACAAAGCAATTTTAAAATAACTTTATAACTKAAAGGGATTAAAACCAAACCAACAACACAAAACCATTTCTTTTCGGGGGAAAAGGATAGTGCAAATCATCCTGAATGCCAACAGACTACATGTAGCTCCATTATGGGGCACCTACATGCCATTTTCCTGAGTTGTGCACTTTTACCAAAACAGATAACACGATCCATCAGTGCTGATAGACTGTGAGCACTGTTCTGCTTCTTCAGCTTTGCTCTCACCTCTCACTGGCTCARTTTCGGAATGTAACTCCATGTCAGCTACATTCTTAAGTTCACATAATGTTCATCCCATTTATAAAGAACAGAGTACTGAAAGGAATTATTAAATAACATTTTCCTTTACCAAATCAAATACATTAAGAGAAATGTGTCAAAAGGAAAAATATTTCCAATGCCTTTTAAACAACTGCTTTTCCTTTCTTCCTTTCTGGTTCCCATGCAAATGGTGTTAGGTACTGCGTCCTAAATGTTTTTCTGTGTTTATTTTAGCTCCATGTGTAATCCAGATTTTCTCTTGTAAGTACCTGCACAAAGAAACTCTGTACATAAAAAGTAATCCATAAAGGAAAACACTTCTTTTTGATGAAGAGGGGGACTCTGTTAGGAGATTATTGTGGATCACCAACAAAATTCTGTGGTTTGGAGTATTGGTGTACAGCAATAACACCAATGTGAAACTGTAATAAATAAAACAAGAAGGAAGAAATCCCCAAGAGAAATATAATAAGAAATCCCCTCTACTCAGCCCTAGTGAGGCCACATCTGRAGTGCTGTGTCCAGTTCTGAGCTCCTCAGTGCAAGAGAGACAGGAAGCTCCCTGGAGCATGTCCAGTGAAAGACAACAGGGATGATGGGGGGTCAGGAGCACTTCTCCTCTAAGGAAAACCTGAGGGAGTTGTGCCTGTTCAGCCTTGAGAAGAGACAACTGAGAGAAGGCTTCATCAATGTGCATAAATGTCTAAAGTTTGGAATGCCAAGAGATGGACCCATGCTCTTCTCATTGGTGCCAGCCTCTAGGACGTGAGGCAATGGGCAGGAATTGGTGCMCAGGAAGTTCCATCTGAATATAAGGAAGAATTTTACTGTGCAGGTGACCAAGTCGTGGAACAGATTGCCCAGAGAGGTTGTGCAGTCTCCCTCACTGGAGATATTCAAAAACCATCTGGACMCAATCCTGTGCCATGTACTTTAAAATRACCCTGCTTGAGCAGGGAGGTTGGACCAGAAGATCCACTGTCCTCCCTTCCAACCTGACCATTTCTGTGATTTCTCTAATTTGTGATCCCTTCTTGCAGAGAATGAAGATTTGACAAACATGATATCAGTGGGTAAAGATAAGAAAGAAATTAATATCTTCACTTATATCTCATGTATATAATTTAAATAAAAGTATAATAAATATATATGCATGAGAGTGTAACTCACAGTTCCTGAGTATTCCTAAATCCAGCTGTTAAAATTAATGTTAGATATTAATTTGTCCTTAACTGTCTCTTAATTTGCATTTTACTACTCAGAACTGGGTCTTGTCAATGTTGTGGTCTGCTGGTATATCACTATTGTGCGAGGTCCAAATTTTGATTCTGGGATCTGTTTATTCATTTGTAGCTGTGTATGGATAAAGGGAAGAAGAAAAAGGTGTAAACAGAAGATACTTGCAGCTAGGTAAACACTGGTATTTTTAAAACAACTGAATTTTAAGTCTGTATGATCCCCATTTTAATTAATTTTAGAATAATTCTAGTGAAGGAAGTTTACTGACAGGAATATCATGAAATATTTTTGTAAGACAAATTTCAAAGTCAAAACAGACATCTCTGCCAGGAAGATAATCCCTAGATGTAGGTTTAGTCAGTAATAAAATAAATGCATATTATGATCAGATTTCTAATCTACATTACTCATACTTCACAATATGATCATTAAACATAAAGTTTACAAGCAATCAAGAAAACTGCAATGAAGTTTTCAAATAACAAATATTTATTTTCTGTGGTTTTCTCCTCTTTTTTTTTTTTTTTTTTTTTTTTTTATGATGGATGATGGCTATTAAGTAGGGAGAAACACAGCCTCTTTCTTTTAAAGCTTAATTTCACAATTAACCGAACTAATCAGCATGTATTACGGCTCTTACATAATGAATTTAGCAGCATTTCATATTTATCAATACGACATTTTGCTATTTAATCTGTTTCTTCCCTCAAGCAACATTACCCTTTTATAATCAAATTGGCTTCACGTTCAAATTGTTGGCCACCAAATACTATGAAATGATTCTATTTCCAATTGCTTACRAATTCAAAAATTTAAATTCATATCACATTTTTTTCCTTCTTTTTTTTCCTTTTTGTTAGTGTAAGAGAAAGATTTTAATTCACAGATGATGTAGATAAGTGGAAAAATCTTCAAATGACATTTGGGGGGGAAAACTATCACTGAAAGTTTTAATAAAGGGTCTGARCCTTTCTGGAGAAGACTAGTTACTTAGAAACAGGTTATGCCTGGGAATCTAGGCAGGTTTATGAGAAATGGTAAGGGTAAGGAAAGACAGCTGACTACAGAAGAATTTTGGGATGAGAAAAAAGGGAAAATTGAGAATTTGCTAAGCACATGTGACAAATATTGCATTCTTGTTTCTATGTTGCTTTAAGCGCTCGGTCTAAAGATGAAATTGTGTTCATATACAGAAAACAGAAGAGATAAACATGAACAAAAAAAAAGACCACTTCCAAAAGTTGGAAAAATAATATTTTTTTTTTTTACAGTACAAGAGGAACAGAAAGGGAAGTGTCAGAACACGGGTGACCCTCGGGAAGTTCTGCTTTACATTAAAAACATGCTGATAAAGGATACTCAATAAAATCTGSTGAGGACTGTAATAAATCACAAGGATCAGAATATGAAGAGCAAAAAYTCCCAAAGGACAAAATACTTGAAATACTGCCTTCATATGAAATTCCTCTCCAAACTGCCAAGTGCTGTCCCACACTGAGACAGATGATGGGTTGTCAATTATTGGAAAAGATTCTAGACAGCTTTATGAGATGCCAAGCCATCAAGTCAAACGTCTGTACTAGGCACATCAGTAAGAATAGTCTGGGAACATTAGAATTGCTGAGATAGTCGTTTGCTGACTACTGAACTCAAGGCRAAAAAGATGCAAAAAACATGACAAACTTATGAAGGAATCTCAGAACATGGAAAATTCTGTATTAAAATGGCAAATAATTTAAACATTGATGGGTGTGAAATGCCATACCTCCAAAATGAGAACTCTAATTTTGTATAACAGAAGATTGGCTCTGAGCTGGAGAATACCACTCATGAAAGAAAACTTGGGCAGAAGATGAACAAACATCAGAAATCATCCTGGAACAGAGGAGAACAGAGAAAGCAATGGCATCCTACATAGAATCATAGAATGGTTTTGATTRGAAGGGACCTTGAGGATCATCTAATTCCAAYSCCSCTGCTGTAGGCAGGGACACCTTTCACTTGACCRGGTTGCTCAGATCCCCATCCAAGCTGGGCTTGAACACAGTTGTGTTTCACCTTTCATCTTGAWCAGCTCCTGCGATTTTGGTGCTTCTCTCTCAGAGTATATTAAAGCTGGGATATTGTCACAGAAAGTAATAACGATAACCACAGGGATGAAACAGCTGATGTTTGTGCAGCGGATAGGCTAARGTGCTGCCATGTAGAGAAACAAAGGATAACTCAGGTAGGAAGAGACAGCAGTCTAGAAARCTGAGAATTGCAGGTGGCTTTATCTTCTACACCTAATAACAATGCCAGAGGTTATTACATGAATCCAAGTAACCTTCAAAATGCACTGAAAGATGTGATTCTTCACAGGGAATCTAATAAAGCCATAGAACTCCCTATCATGAGTTATTCTGAACTCAGAAACTGCAAAAGCAATTAGATGAAGCYTTATAATCAATTTTATTAAAAAGTTAAAACTCAAGGACTATTTACATGCAGACAGTAGTTTGGCTCAAGAAGTTCCTAATATAAAAAACACTGGTGTCTTAAAAGAATGTTATTATATAATTTATAGTGCTCTTTTCTAAATACCTATGTATTTCTCACTCTTCAAAATAGGATTGAGGGAGTCTGCGCATCTGGTCTGAACTGATATGACTGGTCTTATGTGCTTATAACCCAGAAAAGGAAGAAAGTGCAACCACCCTTTAATTCTTTTGCACTTATTTATGGCAAAAAGTACTATATATAATATTACAGTATGTAATGAATTCTATT
>NW_026623386.1:1548493-1553693 GCF_030028575.1 Malurus melanocephalus | reverse complement strand
TATTATTCTCTTCAGAGTGAAACATTAGCCTGTAACCAAAAAGGTTTTTTCTTTGGAAGGGTACTTCTTTCACATAGATGTCTGGTAGATATCAAACTACTTCACTCTGATGCCAAACCTGGGGCCATAAACACCTCTTTTCAGCTCATCAGTTTGCTAATTGTGCCAGTGAATTAATTTTAAGAGTTGATCATAGACCATTGCTTGACAGCATATGAGGAAGAGTAGGACAATTCGCACTCATCTGTTTAGGTGTACAGCCTTGGCACATTACAGTGCTGTAAAATAATGCCGGGGTTTAACCCCATCCAACAAYTAAGCYCCAMGCAGMCACTCACTCACTCATCCCCAGCKGRATGGAGAAGAGTATTGGAGGAGTAAAAGTGAGAAAACTATCAGATTGAAATAAAGACAGTTCAACAGTGAAATAAAGAYGTATGCAAGCAAAGTTAGCAARGAATTAATTAATTGCTTCYCATGAGCAGGCAGGTGTCARTGATCCCAGTAWAGCAGGGCCCCATCACACATMACAGTGTCTTGGGAAGACAAATGCCATCTCTCCAAACATGTTATTTTCCCTTTCCTTACTCCACCCCCAGCTTTGTATCCTGAGCATAATGTGTAGTGCAAATTGTGCTTTGGGCAGTTGGGGTCAGATGTCCCAGCTGTGTCCCCACACAACTTTTCATGTCCCCCCCAAGCCTCCCATCTTGTGGGGAAGTGTGAGGAGTGACAAGGTCTTGACTCTGCATAAGCACTGCTCAGCGGTTACAAAAACATCTCTGTATTACCATCAGAATTTCCAGCACAAATCCAAAAACAGCACCATGACAGCCAGCTTCTGTGACAAAYATTACATCTAACCCAGCCAAAACCAGCACAAGTAAAAACAGTTGTAGCAAGAAAATGGTCAAGATTCCTTCTTTTTAAACACAGGATTGAAACTTACAGCCTGTTAGCTTATTGGCAAAAATGTTAATGGTTTTTAATAAGGCTAGAAGAAATACTACAGAATTTTCTGTGTAGTGGAAAAAAGGAAAAAAAAAAAACAACATTAAAAATGTTTCTAAACTAATGGAGGTAACATTTATCAACTTTAGTAAATTGATTTCACTGGGATATGCCAATGAAAAACTGGAGTAACACTAATGGTCTTTATTTTTTTTTTTCTTTTTTTAACACCAGCATTACCTCAATCAGAGGTTTTTTATGCTGTAATTTCTTCCCAGTAATCATCTTAAAGATTCACAATGTTCTGTTACACATATGTTCTAGTAGCCCACAAATAACCTTGGTGTATATTTATATTTATATTTATATTTATATGGCCATCAGTTAGATGTGGTTTTGAAAATGTTCAGAAGCTGCTGATTTTTTTTGAAAATGAAGAAATTAAAAAAAAAAATCCCATAAACTCTGAGAAAAATAAAGTCTGTCATGTCTATAGGCAAATTTCTTTTTACAGAGGAAATCATATGTGGAACCTGAAAAAAAGTGAGGAAGGCAATAAAATAGCTCCAYAGCAGCCAAGAATTCTTATCCCAACTACATCATGTTGAATTTGTAGTAAYAAAATGCTGAGTTAAGTATTTTTTCTCAGAGTAAATTGCTAGTAAACTATAAATACTTTGACAGACTGGCAGAAGCAAATGCATTACTTTTGATTAAAAATTCCACAAYGATCTATTTTTTCAATTCCCTCCTCTAGTTTTGTTAAATAAATGAAGGTTTGTACTTTATTAATATTTCTCATGCGGATCTTTTTTGTARCATTTTTAGAAGCAAGTTATTATGCCTGATACTCCAAAGTGCAATCTATYCTGTTTGGAAAAAGAAGTGACACATGTGATGGATCCTGACACCTGTCAATTGTATTAATACAATTTCAGGTAAAAAGAACGTTTTTTCCACATGAAGTATTTTAATATTACTGAATTAATTTGCACATTGAAAATATGTGCCAAATGATGTGGGAGATATAGGTAGGAATCCACCGGACAGGTGGCAATTGAGGTTAAGKAAAATATTTGACAATAAGTAAATCACAGTAACATATCCAAACCCATGTAAGTCATAGAATCAAGGAGTGATTTGCATTGGAAGGGACCATAAAGATCATTTAGACACCTCCACTAGACCAGGTTGCTCCAAGTCCTATCTAACCTGACTGAACATTTTCAGGGATGGGGCATCCACATCTGTGGGAAATCTGTTCCAGTGCCTCACCACTTTCACTCTCTCAGTTAAGGAGTCAAGATAGGTGTTATACTTATTTTAATAAATCTTGTGGAGTTTTTAGCTTTCACCAATGGAAAAAAAAAAAAAAAAAAAAAAAAAAAGGAGGGGGGGTTTCAAAAGAGTTCAAAAAACTTCAGTCAGGTTTTCTAATTTATAACTTGAATGTGCCACTAGGTTAAGCTCCTTATTAGAATACCAAAGTGATTGATTTCAGTATGCCAGTTTCCACAACTGCATGTGAAGCACAGTAACAGATGGAATCCTTTTGCTCAGGAATCTCTACTTATAGTAACCACATGCTCAAAATAACAAAATGTAAAGGGTTTTTTTTTKATCATAATAGTAGTACCACCTTTGAAGAGTATGGATACTGCTTTCTATAAGTTTTTCTGTGATGGACAATTCCTACATGGACTTAAATCTAAATTTTACCTMGTATTATCTGCTGTTGTGTTAGAGTCACCTAGTGACAGCTCAAATTTATTCACCCCATTTGACTCATAAAATAATTATATGGTAACCCAATCCCTCCTGCAATGTTTCTATAATGAGCTAATAACTTCSCTCTCATTAAAAATCGGTTTTACTCCTTTCTCTTATATGTCACACTTCTGCTCCCACTTATTCTCAGTCCTTATTTTCAGCATCATGATCACTTTCATCTGGGTATTGATCTCAAAGGATATTCAGTTTACAATCTAATTAGTTATTAGGTGACATATTTTTCCTTACAATTTAGAATATATGAATGCTAATGTTTTCTTGATTTAATACTCCTACTCATATAAAGCAGTCATATGACCAAGTTAGTCACTCAAGGAAGAAAAGCCTGTGAAATTGTTTTAGCTTTGTTTCATTAGCTATTTCACCRATGAATAAGAGATCAGTCTTAAGACATCTTTGTGATCTTGAGTTATACTCACCTTGTAAGGAACTAGCAAAGATCAGATGAAGATATATTCCATACGTAGTTTACTCTCTTCAGTTGAATTATGTCAAGGGTTAATGTTGTAATTATTGGTCTGAATGATATTGTGTCAGCAATGTAAGCATAAGGGATGTAATTTTGATTCTTTTAGGGAGTGAGGGAGCTTTGTTTTCATGTTAGTCAAGCTAAGGCTTTACCTTACAAGCTTATCAAATGATACAAACTACAATATATGTCAGATTTATTTCCTTTTTTTCTCTGCTTTGTTTATATTTCTGTCATTAATTCTCCTTAATGTAGGTTTATATATTTCTGTACACCTTTATATATTTTCATATATACCTGCAGATATATGTCAATACAAGTGTATATATACTTATACACGTATTTTTGTATAAACTGTGTGCGAAAGACACATTCATCTGTTGCCAGAAGTTTTCATGTGCTCTACACTGAATGTGGTGGGTTTTCTCCAAATATTAACATATWCATTACTTGAATTCATTAATGCAATTTTAGTTTCTATATGGAGTGAATTAGTAAACCTTAATGAAACCATGATCTTAAACTTTTTTTTTTTTTTCCTGAAAGCAAATTCTAGTGACTAACAGAGGCACAATGTGTGTTTTTGTCTGTTCTTTGCAATAATAGTATAATTATTTTTTGTCAGTTAGTTTTAGAGAACGACAGGGTCTATGATCAGTTTAAGCATGAATAAATCTATTTAATARCCATTTATATATGAATAAATTTACAAAATAAAAATGGAATTTACAGATTCGACAGGCCAAAAGAAATATCCTAAAGGTTTCTAACCTTGTTTAATTTGTTTCAATCAGTCCTTAAAACTTATTATAATACTGATAATTACCACAATTTTCTTCTGAACATAGTCCAGGTTTTTTAGCATGTTCCAAATAAATATCTCAGAAAATCTGTATGCAACAATCGATAAAGTGGGACATCAGCTTTTAGTTGAGATTCCTACATTTATGGGTGCAAATGTTACACTTTGCTTTCACATTGACTTTACATTTACTTTAAAGTCCGTGTTTTACTCACCAACAATAATTCATCATGAAATCACCAGCTCAGGATTTGTCAACTTTCCTACTTTCCTTATTTCTTTGTTTCCAAGAGGTGAAGACCAAAATACTCTGAGTCCAAACTAGGTTGTTAAACATATTTTCCTCAAAATATCTTTTAAATGTTGTGCTAGTCAGCTGCTCCTTTTTATTTGCATTTTAATTTCTTCTCAGCTGTCCATTTGAGTTGTCCTTCTCTTGTCCATTGTTCTTATGAAAGAGGTCCTATTATCAAAGACTGTATGAGAAATTCAGTTTTATTTCTGCCATCTAGTGCAAAGGATTTTGACCAGATACTTGATTGTAAAGTGTGCATCATTCCTTGGGTGTGGGTACCTAAACATGAAAGAATTTACACAGTAATAGTTTTTCCTGTTTTTTGAAACTTGGCTTCTGATCTCAATACAGAATGCAATGTTATATTTGTACCAAATATGATAGGTTATTTAATGAAATAAACATTTCAACTAACTCCATTGATCCAAAACACTGATGAATTATTGCTTTTTAATTCAGTAAACATCCCTGACGTTTAAGCAATATACAGAAGACAGCAGAATAAAAATATRTAGTATTTTCCATTTATAAAAATAAAAAGATAGGCTTCATTCTTTAAATAATGCATAATTCATATTGGTGTCTACATTTTTATGGATTTAATGAAAATATTTTTTTTAACATTCTATTTTTGAACTAAACATTTTAAACTAGGTAACATGTATGTATGAAGATCCCCATCTATCCTTACCACAAGCATTATAGAAAAGATTATTCAATAGAAGTCATTAAACTTGGTTTACAGTTTTTTGTTGGTTTTTTTTTTTTAGTAATTGAAGTTTTTTCATAGTAATTCTATCTTCACCTAATTCATAATGCTGTTAAAAATCATAAGTCATTCATTTAAAGGCGTTAGTTAAGCATGTACTCCCATCCCCACTGTTACATGTCT
>NW_026623386.1:1542612-1548437 GCF_030028575.1 Malurus melanocephalus | reverse complement strand
AAAAAAAAAAAAAAAAAAAAAAAAAGAACAAACCCCAAACAAACACAACAGTAATGCTGTTCAGTTGACTGAAATAATGAATAGGTTAAACTCAGGTGCAAGTAAATATTATAGTCTTATCACCAAGAGCTCTATCTATGCAAAGGATTACAAAAAAATAAACCAAATCTGATTTTTAATGAACAAACCAGTTAGCATAGCTTGCACAAGCACATTGGGCACATCCTTCCATTACAATCTTCTTTTCATTTGGAAGTCTTCCTTAATATTGTAATGTTGTTGAAGTGTTTGAGGTTTGATATTCTCTATGACATCTTGCCCTTCTCCGATGGATGAGTTAAACAATCCTGGGAGCAGTATTGAACATTGTGGGATACCACAAGTGACAGGCCACCAACCAGATCCTGTGCCAYTGACCACAACCCTCTGAGATCTGCCATGTAGCTGGTTCTCAGTCCACTTCACTGTTCATTGTCCAACCTGCACCTTCTAAGCTTGTCTGGGAGGATATCATGGGAGACAGTGTCAAAAACCTTGCTGAAGTTAAGGCARCATCCACTGCTCTTCCCTCATCTATCCAGCTGTTGTCCCATCACAGAAGGCAATCRGGTTAGTTAAGCACAATTTCCCTCATKTATTCATCACTCTGTTTTCAGCTACTCCTATACAGTAATCAAAGAAGGTGTGCAAAGAGCAGAAATGTTCTATACACATTTCTAAAGGTTTCTCAAAAATAGAACACAACACGTTTAAGTGAAAAAAAAACGAATGCTTGAGTTAGAGCAGATGAAAGTGTTCTAGCAACAGTTTAACATAGTCCCACATAAAGGTGTGCTAAAAGAAAGTGATAAAAAAAAATCCCTGGTTGAACATTATATTAAAAGTGCTTCCAAGAAATTACTTGAGGGAATCTAGTTGTATTGCTCTTTCTTTTGATAAAATTTAATAAGGTCATTTGGTGCCAAATTGCCTCTTACTCCTAAGCAAGATGAATTTTTTTTTTTTTTACCAGGTGTTAGGTGAGGGATGAAAAGCTCTTTGAAGGGGTTCCCAAAACTYGGTTCACTAATATTTGGAAAATTCTTTTATAACTCAGGTTTTCTTTGCTGCTCTAGGGAGGTTATTTGCTCTACCTAAAGTAGCCTTCACTGCAACTGTGCTAACACAGCAGTGTATGCTTGTACCGAAATGTCTGTATTGAGGATTTACAGGATTAAACTGATCCACTGGAAAACTTTGTGCTAACAAAATACTATTCCATTAAGACCAGAGTTGGGTAGTTTTTTAACTAAACAAAATATTTAAAGAAAAATGCTGATCCTGCTGATTTTGAAAATAGATATAAGGTTTGTTTAAAAATTATATCTGGGCCAAAACCAGGAGATTATTATTAAAACACTATTTTTTTTCCTCTTCAAGAGCCAAAAGAATAGAGTTCTGTTGCAGGACATCCTTTCTTCTCTTCCATATATTTCCAGATCTCTATCCTACCAAGACACATTTGTATTTCCGAGTGAAATGGAAGTTATTATTTAATGGGAATCACAAATTTCAGCATTATATTCCTACCAAAAAAGGTATATTTATTTATCTACTGGTCCTGAACCCAAATAAATAGGGATTATATCCCTAGGCAGGATAGGATTTTCAGAAATTATTAGTGAATATAGCTCTGCTCCTTCATAGATCAGTGACTTGCCTGCAGTCACGGGGGATCCCAACAACTGACTGTGTTGGAGGCTGAGATTAGCCTGACGGGACACAAGGTATGGAATGTGCTGGGTTTTGGCTGGGGTAGAGTTATCTTTCTTCRCAGTGGATGGTATTGGGGCTGTGTTTGRGATTTGTGCTGAGCACAGGGTTGAGAATAAAGAGATGTTYTTGTTATTGCTGRGCAGGGCACACAGAGCCAAGGCCTTTTCTTCTTTTTGCACTCCCCTGCTGGTGAGGAATTTGGGGGTGCTTGGGAGGCTGGGAGGAGACACAGCCAGACAGGTGACCCAAACTGACCAAAGGGATATTCCAGACCATGTGAAATCATGCTTATKATATAAAGTAGGGGGAAGWAGGGGGAAGGAGGGGACATTTGAAATGTGGTGTTTGTCTTTCCAAGTTACTGTTAGACCTGATGGGGCCCTGTTCTCCTGAAAATGGCTGAGCACCTGACTGCCCATGGGAAGCAGGGAATAATTCCTTATTTTGCTTTACCCTGTGCATAATATTTTCTTTCCCTGTTAAACTGTCTTTATYTCAACCCATGAGTTCTGTATCTTTTACCCTCACTATTCTCTCTCTGATCCCACTGGTGGGAGAGTGAGTGAGTGTCTGTGTGGGGCTTGGGTTAAAGGCYGGCTAGGGTTAAACSACAACAGTCAAAGGAATAGATAAGGATAGTGKCCAAGGAGGGATGTGCTACATAGGAGTCAATGTCCCTGAATGAACTTGTAGCTCAAGAATGGTAGAATGAATGGTAGCTTCAAGTAAGCTGTCTAGTCCTACTTTTAATCCTAAGCTTTTCATCTCTTTCTTGTGTGCTGCTTATTCTTTCTCCTCTTTCCACTTCTCCCTGTCACATATGAAATCTTTGATTAGCTCTTAAAAAAAAAAAAAAAAAAAAAAAAAAAAAAAAAAAAAAAAAAAGAAAATTGTTCAAAATTCATGACTTTATAATGTATCACCAAAGTAGCTGCAGTTCGTTTAACCTACTGGAGTATCACTTGGAACAGGGCATGAGAAAGTTTAAGTGGTTTGAGCACTCACAAAATCAGGAATTTCAGCAGGATCAAAAGCACATTTCCTGTGATGAAAAATATTCGTGGCACTTCATAGATACTTTGTATTGCAATTTAGTGAGCCAGACTCCTCTTACGTCATATGACGATTCGCTCATAATATCTACCTCAGAAAAGAAAAACGTGTCGCTATATCCCTCATGGAATTGCATATCTAATGACTAACCTCCAGCCCTGTACTAGATTTCTACTCTGCAAGCCACAATCAACCTGTCACCTCCTTGCATGATGCATGGAGGAAAATAAGTGAGATAAGTATTTCTTATCTTTGAGTTTTTAATTTTCAATCCATCTCCATTGTTTCCCAGAAAAACTTGTACATGGAAAAATATATTTCACTTATTCAATAAAAATAAGCTCAGTCCAAATGCAGATTTATATGCTTTGCAGACACAGAGATTTGTGCATGCAATAATGTTTCATGTGCTGAGAACAAAAGAAAAGTCATTAGCTGAGGGTCTATTAGCTTCTAGCTCTTCTCATCATTCCGTATAAAAATGAATCATCTATACTGCTTCTCTGCTACACTCATTTAACAAATAGTSTATAAAGTGTTTTCTATTAGACGGAAGTGTAAGTCTTTCAGAGCAGGAAAAAAATGGTGGTGGATTCCATCACTGCTGGACTCACCTGGTTTAATCAAGGTCCAGTCTTCATTAACATGGTAATTAAAGGAGAGTCAGTCTCTTATCCTCAAATCTGYTGTGGCAGAGATAGGCGCTATGAGATCTCCTGTGCAGTGATGGGTACATGCTCAGCACAGAAGTGAGGATATGCAGTGTTATACACCAAGTAAAAACATGCAACTTAATTCATTGGCTATTCTTGCCAAAATCAAATCCCTTGAGGTATATACCGGACAGCTCAAATCTCTTTGTAAGCTGCCAATATCTTCTTCTCAGCTGGAGTATAGTGGCTTCAAATCTTCTGTATGCCCAACTCCAAAAGCCTAGGGGTAAACCTCAAGTCTTCCCAGGTACTTCTGCCAGAGCCTCCAAATAGGGTCATTATTTCCAAGCTCAGTTTAGGGAGCATTTTCTATGTCTTGTCCTGTCCTGACTAGCCCGAGGGCTACTGGATGAGCTAACTGATGTTTGATTTGTTCAAAGGCTTGTCATTGCTGAGGGGTCCATTTGACATAATTTTTCTTCTGGGTCATTTGATAGTGAGGGCTCACGGACAGACTTCAATTTGAAATGTGAATTCTCTAAAAGCCCAAAACACCTAAAATAGCCTGTGTTTCTTTCTTGGTAATTAGTGGAGACATTGCTGCTACCTTGTTCTTCTCAGCCACTGGGATCTGATGATATACATCTCGCCACTGTATTCCTAAAAGCTGGATCTCCTGTACAGGTTGCTTGACCTTACTTTGGTTTGTGGCAAAATCAGYTTTCAGAAAGATTTGGACTATTCTYCCTTTTCCTCAAAAATTCTGTTTTATCACACAGTATCAGCCCACACTAGGCACCAAGAAAGACCTGGTGGTTTAACCCCAGCCAGCAAGTATCACACCAATGCCTGCTCACTACCCTTCCCACCCTGACCCCATGGAATGAAGAGGAGAACAGAGAAAGGGTGAAATGCATGGGTTGAGATAAGAACAGTTGAATAACTGAAATAAAGTAAAAATTACTATTACCACAGCTACTACTGCTACAACTACTATTGCTATTAATTGCATTGCAAGGGGATAGAGTGAGAAGACAAGAAAAACAAGTGATGCACAATGCAGTGGCTCATCACCCCACTGACTGATTCTCAGCTCAGCCCCAAGCAGTGATCTTTYCCTCACGGATGATCTTAGGTACTGGACATGACATTGTACAGTATGGATTTACCCCTTGACCAGTTTGGATCAGCTGTCCCAGCTATGCTCCTTCCAAAYTTCTTGTGGAGCTCTTCACTGTCAGAGCATGGGACACTAAAAAGTCCTTTGTTTCAAAGTAAGCAGTGTTTAGCAATATTAAAAATGTCAGTGTGTTATTTACATTATTGTTAAAAGTCCAACAGATAGCACTCTACCAGCTACTAAGAAAAAAATTGTCTCAGCCAAAACTAGGGCATAGAAATAGGAAAATGGACATGAACTGCTGTTTCATCTGCTGAAAACAAGAAAAATCTTTAGCTAAAGATGTATTACCATTGAATTTTTCTAATATTATCACTCCATATGAAAATGAATCACCTGCACTGTTTGTCTGCCACACACTTACTTAGCAAGTGGTCTACAAAGTGTTTTCTATTAGGTGCAAAATATTTCAGCTTAAGAGAAGACATAAAACATAGTGTAGCTGACTTTTATAGCAACCCTAATGAAACATTCTGAGTCTTTGTGGATAATGTTTTACAGAAAAGGGATAACAATGGTTGCACATACAAAAAGTTTACAGGATATTTAGTACACAGTTTCAATTATGAAATACACAGCAGTGTTTTCCAACACATGYAAATTTTAAATTCCAACATTATTCTGCCTGGCTTATACCATCTGCAGGAGAGCTGCATACAAATCCAGAGTAAAGGGATGGGGAGAAACACAGCTAGACCCGGCACAAGAGAACAAAGTTTTGAAGACAAAAGTTAGAATTGGGAATAAATGCAATTTGTGAGCCTATTTTCTGTTTCAAAGTGCTGTATTTAATCTTTGATAACATTAGGATAGTGAAGGAGCAGAGAAGAAACCTTCTATTATTTCACTCTAGACTTAAGTATAGAATACTGACTATCTCGCAAATATTCACTGCTAATCTGTGCTACTTCCCTAAGACCCTTAGGATTGGTTTCCATTGGGAATTCTCTGGTGAAAGGCATACCTCTTAATGACTGATTTTTGAATAGGAAGTGAATGAACTATCACTAGAAAGTTTTGGTGCGCAAAGATGAAACTTTATATTTGACTAAAAGCAGGTACAAAGACTGACTTCATGTTCTTTCTGATGCAGGCTGGGTAAGGCACAACTATGAGGAGGTGGAATGAGATTGAATCTTTCTTGGAGACCAGATGACCACATCAAACTCCAGACAGGCAGGAAC
>NW_026623386.1:1519359-1542524 GCF_030028575.1 Malurus melanocephalus | reverse complement strand
AAAAAAAAAACAAACAAAACCAAAAAAAACCCCAAAAAACAAACCAGACTTTCCTAAAGACTCAGTGATACTTACATGAAGTTTTATCCCCCTAAGATGCCCTTGTCACTTGATAAATGAGGCCAAATTTGTGGTGATAATTTTCCCAATTACAATGTATAAGACTGAGGCAAAGGGAGGAAATCGCTTTCAGAGCCTGTGTCTACTGGCAAAACTAATTTTTTTTTTTAAATTCAAAATTAATTTCAGCATAAAATATACTTCAATATAGCATCATTAAATATGAAAAACTTTCTGATATCTTTCGGTGTCCTTACTTGAAGGAAAATATAACGTTCTACCTCAATGCTTTGGTTGCTTGTTGGAGTCTCAGAGCGTAATAAATGCTCGCACAGCAAATTTTTATAAAAGCAAGAGTACTGAAGTGTGTACGGACTTAAATGGCTAGATTTAAACTAGCAAATATRTTTATAACATATAGAATTAAATTACTTGATTTAAAGTAGCAAATCCATTTATATTATGGGAGTTTTATCAGCTGTTCAATTTTCTACCACATCAGCACACAGCACTGTACTAAAATGCCAGGGTAGCTAGGGCTGTCTATGCAGCCTGCAGCTGCAGATAACTTTCTTGTTCCTCTCCTGCAGTTCAGTCCTCTATAGAACAATGTTTGTCAAATCTCAGCTTTGCCTGTAAATACCTCACTCAGAGGGAGGTAGAAAAGTTCTATTGAAAGAGGTTGGATAGTGCATTTTAAATATTTTCTTAAGTGAGACTTTTTAAAAACAATCTTTTTTACACTTACATTCATGGTAAGCACACATGGAGATGTGCCTGCAAAATRTCGGTGATTTTCAGTTCTCTGGCATTCGAAATTACTCCAAAGAGCTAAAGTGGTTAATTAAAGTGACTCGGACATTTGTGAAGCCCCTCTGGAGTTGCAGACTAAAGGATTATAGGAAACACCAATCCTTGTGCTAACGACATGGTRCTGGGGGACAGGAGAATAGAAACCTGGCTGGCAAAGCCGTAAGCTGAAAGCCATTATCAGCACTGAAAAAACTGTGCATTTCAAAATACCAGACACATAAGCAGTTTTCTGACACCGTTAGCATTATGAAGCCTAGCAGGTATCAAAACTCTTTTGGTCTCCTTCAAATAAATTACACTTTAATTTAATTGGTAAATAATATGCAAATATGATGTAGGGTTAATTACATACTCCTTACAATGATATTTCCTTAAYGTGGTACTTAGTTATACCTGGGTGATGTATCTTAGGGTGTTTGAGATCCATATATTATTTGTAGCAATACCTACATTGTTTGATCTGTAGTTCAACCTCTGGGGTTACCAATGAGAATCAGGAATTGCTGTTCACCATATCATGAATGGAAAWGTAGGAGAGTTGCAGAAATACAAGTTAAGGTTTTTTGCTTGCTTTTTTGTTTGTTTGTTGGTTTGTTGTTTTTTGCTTTGGTTTGGATTTCTTTTTTGTCTGTTTCTGTTTATAATTATTTTTACAAGCATCCTCGGAAGCAGTGACAACAGGCATTCTAACAATTTATATTAACAATAAATAAATAAATAAATAAATCATTCTTCCTAAATTCATATTTTACGGACTCAGCAATGACAACCCAACATGTAAAATGAGTGCTTTGAATATAGATAGCCTACACAGACCACAGCATGTGGGAAAAAAATTTAATYAGTATTTCTCTCTGTGGCATAAAATATCAGAGTAAATAAGCACATTTTTCAAATGTGGGAGACATTGCATATCTTCTAAAATTCTACCCATTTCTCATGTTCACTCCAGGCAGCCATTYATACAGAGAAATCTTTTCAGAAATTATGAAGCTGATTGGGCATGACAGATACATAAGGCTCAATTTAATATTAGACAAATAAAACCAAGCACTATACGAAGGAAGTAGCAAGGCCAGCTGTAATGAGAACAACATGTATAACTTGGAAGACAGAGAATATGGCAATAAGAAAGGTGATTGATGACAGAAATTTTTCTTGTTCTAACAAGAAATCCTTGAAATCATAAGAGTCTGCCATGCAAGGAAATGGTACTGGTCACTACTCATCCTAGAGCTGTCAGCTTATAGGCCTCTTTAAGGTGATTTGTGTGCTCATTTTACCTGAAAGTCATGYGCAAACATAGTGACCTGCTAGGCTTTTTTTCTTTGTGAACTACAAAACAAGAGTTGGTGTTTCTGAGGTGGGTTGCAGGACAAGACCTATTTGTTAGARTAGATTACACTGCCAACGTGGATGATCTGTTTCATCTAAAATAAGGTCTCGTCTTCCCTCATTAACTGCCGAGAGCAGGAAATGGAATTACAAAAATGAATCCCTTCACAGGGGATGATAGACATCTCATGCATAACTCACCAGAGAATTACTTCCCTCTTTGTCATACAAGGAGACACATCTAGAAATTCCATAATGTGTAAAAGAGAATGGAGACAAAAGTTTATAGTGGTCTTGTCAAAATATCTGGCACTGCAAAAAAAACCTAAATGAGACTTTTTAAAAGGAATTTACATAAAAGTGAAGCTAATAAAGCTGTGGCAAGATAAATTCCATTTTTATAATAATTTTTCCCCTGATTGAATAGAAATAACCATATGGTTATTTGGTTCAAGACAATTTAATTGTMTTTAGTTTAAGATAATTTAGGAGGTGGGCAGTCTAAAATGAGTTACCTCCCCTTAGTTTCAACCAATTCCTTTCCATCAATAAAGAATGCATACAAGTAGATATAAGTGAAAAAAAATAACAATTTACTAATAGGTGAAAGAAAAACAGGCAAAAAAATAACTGTAAATAACCACTAGATGCAAAATCACTAAATCACATGAACCCCACAGGAACATGATTCAAAAGTTCAGGCCAAAGTCTAATGTACCAAGTTTGATCTTACAGGAAATTTGTGCAAACCTCAGAAAGAAAACTAATTTTGTGAGAGTGTCTGGAGTTGCTTTTTTTTTTTTTTTTTTTTTTTTTTTTTTTTTTTTTTTTTTTTTTTTTTCCACAATGTATTTCAGCTATAAAATTCATTAAATTTTCTACTTCTGGGGACAAAACCTTGTTGACTTTCAAGAATGATTGATTCTTTCATTCAGTGTGTTTTTGTTCTGCGTGATATCACTGCAGGTTACTTACAGGGACATTAAATATTACACTACCTGTGTTAAGTAAAGAATTTTTCAATTATGTGATCATCCTTACTGTACTGAAAARCTAAGAACATGATACCCCGAAACACCTAACAAAAAATGATATCACAGTTTTTGATAATCACTCTGTACAACAAAATATTGTTAAGTTCCATTTAAACATAAAATATTATTCAAGGAGTTTGCAGTATCTGTACAAAATATAGGCTTTGGATTAATCTGATACTGAATTTTAATTATTTTTAAAATCCAATGAAGATAAACAGAAATCTCCGACACTGAATGAAAGAATTAAATGCTTTTTAAAAGTGCCATGACAAGCTCCCATGATAAAGAAGGTGTGATTATAAAATTTAACAAATAAAACTAATTTCATATAGAATAGAAAATTTCAAGTTAATGATATTAAATAGAAGCAACAGCTATCCCAGGAAACATTGAGTCAATGAAAAGTAATAGCTGGTGATATGTGAATCCAATGAAGTCACTGAAAAGAATAAATTTTTTCAACATCAATGTGACTATAAAAAGTGTACTCTTAATTTGAATAGACAGTCTTACATTATCATGCTTTTGATCATCCACAGTCCTGTCATTAATCTGTTGACTGTCTGTTCAGCCATCACATATTCAATCCAACACCAGTGCTTCCAAGGTAGAAAAAAAAAAAAAAAAAAGGCAGAATGCCATATCAAAAAGCCACAGCATATCTTCAACAGGAATATTTTTTCTTGGCAGCACTTCTTCTTTCTTGGCAGAAATATAATAACATCAGAGACATCAAAGTATATTTTTGTATTTATGGAGGATTGTAACCTGCATAAGCAGTTAAAGACTAAATTAAAATTATTTTTCTGTTTTTTTCTAATAACTGTTATAACACAGTTATAAAGATTAATAAGTTAATRAAGATTGTGTTATCACAACAGAACAAAACCAGTTTTTAAATATTTAAATATAGATTGTAATGCCGGACTCAGTGGTGAATAGACTAAAGATTGAGCATTTGCCTGTACCATTTTATGACCAGTTATATAAGAGCTATGATGTTGCCTTTGTTTCATTAATAAATGACTTCTATCTTTAAATTATTTTTTTAGCTGTTTAGTTGATCTTTTTACTGTTTGAAATTATTCCTTCAGRTTAACATGGTAAATAATTCTACTAAGCAAATAATACCATTCTAATAGGAATGCTTGCTAAAGAATTTAGTAAACCAGTTTCACTTTTAAACATAAAACTTCAATGCTTGATTTGGTAGGAGAGCAGGGAGAATAATATCATATTAGCAAATTTTAATTGATTGCAAAATTGTAATTTGACAACAGTTTGAACTAGGGAGAAAAAAAAAAAATTCCAAACCCACTGACCAGCTTTGCTTAAACGATAACAGATAAGCAAATAAAAACTTAATAAATTAACAGCTTAAACTTCTGTAAGAAAAACATGTAAGTACTTTTTCCTGCATATACACTGGCTGAAAAAAAAAAAAAAACCAAACAAACCAAGTTTCACATTAACAACATATGTCAAATTCAAAGCATACATGAATAAGAAGTGGTGCTTTATCAGCTGAGGAACCTGTTGGAAAAAGCAAAGCAATTAGACACTGAATTTCCTGCTTAAATCACCGCATTAAAAAAGCATGTTCAGTAATCATATGAGTGCTCGGTGGACTTGGCATCAGAAACTGAATAAATTTTTCATTTTTTTATATCAGTTTACAGCAGTATCAAATATTTCTGTAAAAATACTCTCTTGGCCTACTTTAAAAAAAAACATTTAGACCACTGTCATTTGGAGGCTTTTTTTCTTTTTCGGAAGAATTTCTTTCATCTCTTTTTTAATCTGCATATTCCATTCACTTAATGACTTCCTAGGTTCTTTTTATTTGAGGATTTAAATTCCATTTTCCTTGTTTGTAATTTTTCCTCATTTGACACTAGACTGTTTGAGTATTACACATTATATTGATTTTTAATATTCCAGTTCTGTAACCAAAATCTCACTTATGGAAAGAGTAGTAACAAAAATCTGGCCATTATTTATAACACTYCTAGAAATTCTGCAAAGACTTTGATAATGTTCCAATTGCTTTCATTCAGTATCATGAGCTCAGGATTTGTCAGATGCCACCAATTAAAAAAAAAWGGACACAAAAAAGTAAGAACTGAAATGTCTGTTCTTGAAAAATGCTGGACCWGTCTACCATTTGTGATTTTCAGTATGAGAAACAACAAATACCCTAAAGACATCCAGGGTTCTTCCATAGATGGCAGGAAGGAAAAATTGCTAAAAATTATGAGAAAACAAGACGTCATTACAACATTTTCTGATACCAGAATTTCATTCTATTCCTTTTTTTTTTTTTTTTTTTGTTTGCAAAACCCTCTCAGAGAAGACTCTTGAACACTTACCTTCACCTTAAATAACCCTAACAAAAAAACCAACTAAACTTACGAAAGCCCCCAAACATACTTGAATGAAATTAGAGATCCCAAATTAATTTTCAAGTCATAAAACCTGCCCAGACTCTAAAGACAGCTTAGAACAAACCTAAGTACAATGCCAAAGCCACAGTTCAACATTCTATTAGCCATTAGAAGAGAGACACACAATTTTTACTGCCAGATTTCTATGGATTTAGGGAATTTTAGCTTAATTTACATTGTACACTATTTGAACACAATGACAGCCAGATGATTTTAATTTCAGCAGAGAAACATTTTAGATTCCTTTTGAAACACTATCTTGTTCCTCATATTTGCTTTAAAACTGGTTATGAAAATTAATATATATTTGGCTTTTTACATTATTTTGAACAGTGGCAGTATATTTTTCTGTTCATTTCTGGATAGCTCCAGAAATAAATTTCCTATGGAAGCTTAAATCCCAAGAGTCTACTTTGCTTTTAGTGTGGATGCAGAAATTCGTCACCCTCATTTATTGATAGCTGAGGTGAACCAGAGTGATGCACCTTGCCAGGAAACTGTTTGAGGAAAACCAATACTGTTAGATGAACAAACCCAAAGAGCAACAACAAAGAAAACGTTCTAGAAGACTCATTTCAAACTAAGAGTGGTGTAGTGGTGGAATAGGTTTGAACCTAACAGAGTGCTTTATCAAATGATTAACAAATGTTTTTCTATAAGACCGCATGTTTAGGAGCTAGCACCAATCTTTTAGTCCAAGATATATTAACCTTAAATGGGATTTAGACAGAATCAAGGCACCCCACTAAGAATTCAGAAAGTATGTGATTGCAGTTCAATACTCTGCTAGCTAGAACATCTAGCTAGCGGTGGATTGCTGGTTCATCTGGGATTTTTAATGATCTTATTTTCAATCTCAGTCTTTTGAGAAGTGGTACCGGGTGTATTATTTCAGTCAGCTCGTTGAACTGAAACTTAGYTGACATTCCACAGAGTCAGTGTTTCCCTTGGCAAGGAAGCATGGGCACAGGCAGATCGAAAGAACCTGAAGGCCTTGGAAAACATCTAAGCATGAGCCAGGTGTGYGCCCAGGTGCAGAGCTGGCCAACAGCACCCTGAGAGTTATTCACAGGGACATAGCCAGGACACTGAGGGGAGGGATTATCCCCCTCTGCTCACCATTCCTAAATTCCCATCTGTACACTCCAAATTGTGGGATCCCTCCAGCACAGGAAACAGGGAGGGCCCTCAAGTTGGCCAAAGTCTGTGACACTTTTCYTGTGAGGAGAGGCTGAGGGACCAGGGTATTTTCAGCCTGGGAGAGAACTGGTCTTGGGTGGAAATAAATGCAGCCTGCTGGTACCTCTAACAGTTTATTGACAAGGTGGAGTCACCTTTGATGTGCTGTGCAGTGGGKAGAGGAGAGACAGCAAACATTGGGAAAAACAGTATTTTGTAGGGAGACTCTTTTTCACCCTGAAGACACCAGAGGCTGCGCTGTCTCTATCCTTGAAGATTTTCTAGTTGATTAAGCTCTGAGTAACATTATCTGAGCAATTTTCTTATCATCTTCTTATCCTGTGGTTTCAGAGTGATTGAAAATGAACCAAAATTCCCTGATGAACAGCTAGATTTTCAAATAAATGCTGTGGAATCTGAATGTTCTATTTATTTGAGGAACACTCAGTACCTCTTTCTGGACATTTCRGTGTGGGGGTTAACCATTAAGACATTGTAGGACCTAAGCTGTAGGTGCTTAATTTCTTCACTAGCTCTACTCTTAGTCACCATGGCATGAAGGCATTATGGCATTTGTGTAAAGGTTTTATCCAAAAAAAAAAAAAATCTCTTTTTGCTGTCACTGGCAATTTAAAAAGCAAATTTKCAAAATAACTTGTGCATTAATGCGAGGCCTTAGGGATATTTATATGAACCCTTTAAATTAAACCCTTCAAATGAACTTTTTAATCCTATAGCATTGACAACCATGCATTTAGCTAAGTTTATTATTCATGTCATAATGATTTATGGGCATTTTAACAAGTTACAGCCCATGTGTTATGTTGTCATGTCTTTTTGAAGATCAGTAACTTGGATTAGCTATGCAAGTGTAYGGATATTTCTTGTAAGATGCTTAACAAAAGACATCTTTTTAACTCAGGATTTCCTCCAGCTGTTTAATCAGAAACCGTGTTTCTGTCAACAGCTGAACTTTAAAATGCAGCTTTTTCTTCAGACAAAATGAAGGGATGTTCCTTGCACAGCTTACTTTTACTTTTTATTATTATTCTTATTCCTATAAACCTGTAAACCAATGTTACTTCAGCATTATAAATTCAAATGCAAACTATGTCATTTTGAACAAGATTTTCTCTAAGAAGATTTGTAATAAGTAGCTTGTTAAACTGTCTGTGAAGTTTAGGTAACGAACCTAAGAGATCTTGTTAGAAGTTAATTCTTTTGGAAGAAGTAAAATAATATGTGGATTTGAGAGACAGATGGACAGAGGAAAAGAGACACAAAAAGAAAAYGCTTAACAATGGTATGTTTAGAGACCAATCTAACTAAACTTAATAAAATGTGTCAATGAAATTTGTCTTACAGTTAACACAATATATAGATAATGAATATTGTATCTGTTATTAGGCTATCTAGACAGACTAAAAATGCCAAGGCCCACAGAAGTCCCTGGTTCATTCCCAGTTTTCAGCACCAAAAAGATTGTGGTATGTTGACCCTGACTGGATGCCAGGTACCCTCAAAAGCTGTTCTATCACCTCTCTCTGCAACTGGACAGGGGACAGAAAACACAGTTAAAGGTTCATGAGTGGAAATAAGGACCGGGAGAGATCACTCAACAATTCAGTCATAGACAGAACAGGCTGAATGTGGGGATATTAACTGAATTTATTACCATCAAAATCAGAGTAGGATAATGAGAAGAAAATAAATCTTAAAAATCTTCTCCCCCCTCCTCTCTCCTCCCCAGATCTATCTCCTCCCCACAAGTACTTCAGGGAGACAAGGAATGGAGGCTGCAGTCAGTTCATCACATGTTTCTGCTGCTGCTCAGGGACAGGAGTCCTTCCCCTRCTCCGGTGTCAGGTCCCTGCCCTGGGAGACAGTTCTCCATGAAATTCTCCAGTGTGAGCCCATCCCATAGGCAACAATTCTTCACAGACCCCTCCAATGTGGGTCACTSTTCCACAGGGTGCAATCCTTCAGGCACAGCCTGCTCCTGTGTGGGTGCCCCCACAAAATCCAGTTTGGGCTCCTCTCTCCATGGGTCTGCAGGTCCCTGCCAGGATCCTGCTCCTGCACAGYCCTCCTACAGTGTCACAGCTTCCTCTCAGGCATCCACCTGCTCTAACGTGGGTCTTCTCCATGATCTGAAGATGGATTTCGACACTCCCATGGACCTCCATGATGCACCATGGTCTGCACCACGAGCTGTAGGGGAATCTCAGCTCTGGCACCTGGAGCATCTCCTGCCCCTCCTTCTGCACTGACTTTGGTGTCTGCAGAGCTGTTCCTCTCACATATTCTCACCCCTCTCTGCTCTGGCTCAATAACAATTGCTCAATAATTTTTTTTTTTTTTTTTTTTACTTAGGTATGTTGCTATCACCACCTCTGATTGGCTTGGCTTTGGCCAGTAGTGGATCTTCCTGGAGCTGGCATTGGTTCTGTCACACAGAGCAGAAACTTCTGGCTGTGTCTCCCTGCAGCACCRCCACTATCAAAATCTGACCACACAAACACAATACAGTGCCTAATGAAGATTCATCAAAAAGGTTTATAATAATTAAAATTTTAGTTTTCACCTAGGTATTTGGTCTTTCACTTTTTGATTTTTRACATAATTTAAATTTGCAGCAGCCATCATGCATTTAAAATTTCTGATATTTGATTTCATGTTGTAACCAGCTCTCCTGACCCATCACTGACCTTGTTTCTGAAATGTAGTCCAGGCTCTGTGCTGGGAGGAGGGGGAAGTGGCACTGTTCTTTAATGAACATTGCTAGCTTGTACCTACATTTAATGATACACAAGGAACTGAAAATAKGAAACAAAATGCTGTTTATAAGTAGTTGCTTCTGTTCTGTGGCACTRTGCCAGAGCAAGTGTCCTTTAAAAYCATTCCAGAGAGCACACAGACCTTACTGAAGGTGCCATCTTTCAAAGGTTTCCCTTGCCATTCACAATACTGCAGTCCCYATGCTGAATAAAACTCTTTTAACAGCAGGGACTTTAAAAGAAAATTGTTCTGAAAATACTTGTCCTATCTGCCTTTTAATGCAACAAGCATCAAACCAGAAGAACTGTCATATGGAAAGAGAAAGAACCAGTGCGCCTTCCAGTCTTCTGCTGGTCCCCACCTGTTCCAGGCTTGTCTGGGATGGAAGTTACTTCCTTCTCAGCAGTCAGCATGGTGCTGTGCTTTGATTCGTGACTAAACAGTGTTGATAACACAGCAGTGTTTTGGCTACTGTTGAACAGTGCTAGCAGAAACAAAGCTTTGTCCTTCTCCCACTCTGCTGCCCCAGTGAGTATGCTGGAGGTSTACAAGAGGCTGGGAGAACACAACTGAAACAAGTGATCAAACAATATTCTGTACCATATGATGTTGTGCTCAGCAATAAAAGCTCAAGGAAAGAGGAAAAAAGGAGAGATGTTGACGGTTACAGCATTTTCTATCCAAGTATGTGTCACATATTCTCAAGTGCCTCTGTCCTCTGATGGAAAGAAGGAAATAATTCCTTTTTTACTCTCTTTGCACATGTAGCTTTTATTCCACCTATTAAATGCTTTTCTTCTCAATCCATGAATCTTATCAACTGTTTTTCTTTCTCTCTGGCACACAGCAGRAAGGAGTTCAGTTCCATTAGGTGAGGTCAACCCACCAATCCAAATGCTGAGTGCTCCATCTCTGTTACTGAAAAATGGATAGAAGCAGATCCRCAAGGGAAATGCCATCCACGTAGAAACAGTCAAAACTGAAAACCAGAGGCTCAGAATGAGTAGAGACATCTGGATGTCTTTCCCACAAGTAAAATCTAATATCTTTTAACACATTATAGTTGCACTAAAATGTTTTAGGCTTGCAAACATCCCTTACAGAATGATGGCTACTATTCTAAAGAGCATATTTGCTGAGATCTTTGCTTCTTCATTGTGAACAGAATCTTTTTTGCATAATTTAGATTATTTAGTGATAATATAGTTACATACAATTAAAGTGCTACAAATTTGGTGTAATCTGCCACAACTAAAAAAGGAAGCCAGCCACAGCTGAAGCCAAAGATAAACAGAAGTAACCCACACTCCAAACTCAAGAGTATCTGGCCTTTTGCACTAAAACACTGATGCTGTTGCCAGATTATTCAGCCACACAATTCTGCATTTTTCATTCAATATAAACTTATTAGCGTAGAGGAAAGGTGATTAATGACCAATCATATCGTGAGAGGGCAGGAGAGGGGAAATTGAAGGTGTGAAAGTCAACTAGAACTGCCCTAGCAATCTGATTAACTCCATTTCAAATTGTGCAAATCTTCTATGTTGTTACAGGTAAGATGATTTAATTTGTCTAAAGCTGTGAGACAAATATCTATGTAGTGTTCAAGAGGAAGGCTGAAAGCTACTTAGAACAGGGAGAAAGAGAAGGGCTGGAAGCACAAAACCTCTGTTCTTGTGACTAGTATGAAATGTGTAAGTGGTATTTGATGCAGAGGAGGTGAAGAAGGACACAAGTTTTCCCTGTATCTGTCCACATCTCTCACTCAAATRCTCTACTAGTTTATTCCAGGGACCTTTTTTTTTTTAGGCATGCCCTATGTGTTAGAGACATCCGTTATTTCCAAATCCATTCTGCTGCCATTCAGTCACAGCATGGTATTTCAAATCCTATTTTTGGTGGGGATGGGAACTCGGCTCTTCTATGCTGCAATTCTTCTATAACCCTTTTCACCAAAGAAACAAATATGAAAAGGTGGTGTAAAAAGCAAAACCACTGAGAGAATGTCTTCCAAATAACATTGTAAATTTCTCTTGGACAAGAAAACACAAGAAGATTTTGATTTGATACTACACATCTCAGTAGAAAAACGTCTAAGCAGAAAGTACACCAGAAGTAAATCTTTTCAGCTACTGCTTTTTATGCAACAGAAAGTAGGAGACTAAAATTAAAAATTAATGATGTGTACATTWATTTTGTTAATGTATATCTAATAACTGAAATTCACAGCTATCAGCACCATTAACTGCAGCTGCCTACACATTAACAAAGAAAAAATTTGTTTTTGGCAAAGTCACAAACATTTTAAAGTTAGCTTTTAAATGCAGTATACTGCATTTCTCAAGAAGAAAAATACCCACTATTTTACTGTTTAAAGTCTATTTTGTAGTCCTTTTCAGAAGTGACAAGTGAAGAGAGAAATAATATCACATAAATTAATAATTAATTTGCTTACTTTTATTATTTACCCATGTAGCTGTACAGATTCATTACCATAGTATCTGAGCATCTTAGAAATTTCAGTGAATTATGCATAAGTCCACCAACTTGTCAGGCATTTCTGTTATTCCTGTWTTACAGTTCTGAAAGGCAATGGACACTGAGATTGGTGGACCAATTTTTCAGAGGTGGTTAGCCTCTGGGTTGTCCTACCCATTCATTTTATTTGGCATTGCAAACTGCAGGTCTTTTCTTTCCCTAAAATTTAAGAACTTTGAAAATGTCATTTTTAAGAAATTGCCTGACTTAACATAAATTTCCTTACATATTTTTAAAGCTTATTTTGCCAAAATATGATGTTGGAAAGCATTGAAATTAACAGAGATCTTATTTGTTTACTTCCAGCTGGTAGCTGGTATTTCCTGAAACATGCAGAAACAAGGAGTAAAAAGCACAATTACACCTTTCTTTTTCTNGTCATTAAAATGATCCTCATTCTCAAAATATATTCCGTTCATTTTAAACACCTTGATCACATAATSTTATTCTGATTGTATAACTGATGTTTCGAGATATTCCACTAGTGCTCAGTCACCATAAAAAGTTGATAAATGAGGCAGAGATCCACTTCTCTGCTGTTTCTCATGAACTGAGAAGTAATGCAGTCTAATGCAAAAGAGGAATAAAGGAATGAGCCAGAYGAGATTAAAGCCAAAAAATTATTTTCCATTCCTTATGCAAAATATTCAGTTTTAAGTTCAATAYCTGTGTAGCAAATGTATCAAAAAATACTCTGCTCCTTTTTTTCTGGAGATAAGTAATGTTGACTGCATCCAAAAATAATTTTTCAAGTGCCTATTTTTTTTTTTTCCTAAAGTGCAATTTCAGTAAAACTGAAATTCTACGGGCACAGTAGGATGCAAAGGCAATTCAGGATTGTGACTATAAAACAAAAATTATACTGCTGTTAGAGTAAAAATCTGCAAATCTCATTTCTTTTGGTTTTGTCAGAATTATCCACAGAAATATCTTTATTTGAGTAACATATTGCTTTATCTTATTGCTTCATAAAGTATCCCGTCACATTGCAAGCAGCTGTTCTCCTTTTGTCTCAYTGTCATCATCACGTGGATTTGAGCACATCGATTTCAAAGGAACTAAAGCTAAGGTAACGCACCTTAGTGCGTTATAATCATTTGTGAGCTGAGGACTTAACAAAAGAACAGGCTGTCCCACTATAGACAGGTTTGGATCACATTTGAAGGTAACATTTAAGTTTGTACAAAAAACTACACACCTTGCTGTGCTCTTACTTTTGATTATTTGAAACAAGAAAAACTGAAACAATCAGAAAACAACCCAGATCTAATATGTCTTTAGAAAACCTGATGTCTTCTGGTTTGAAATARCCTGTATATGATTTTATATCCAGGCCTTATTAGTGAACTATATATTATCTAAAAGCCTCATATATTTTTAAGATTGTATTCCCCCAAGCAAAAGCCACAAACATAAATAATTATTTGATTATAGTTACAGCAGTGAAAACATCTAGGAGGTAGAAATGATTTCTGTTTACAGGCGTAATTGGAGCAATTTGGATTAACCACCAAATATTTTGTGTGACATAGAAACACACAGAAGAAACWGAAGTGTCTTCAAAATTTTATGCTWAAACCCTTCATAATAGAACTATTTACCTCTGTTGAGAGTCAGTTTGGAAATTATAATGAAGAKAAACAGTGTAAATAAGTTTATAATGTTTTTTTCTTTTTGATTTTCTGYATGGAAAGACTACAGGTAAGAAGAACTGAGAAAAACCTTGATTCTACTTGCATAACTAAAAATTTAGCAGTAATATCCCAKCACAGTGGATTAACATTCACATCTGTTTAGCCCAACCTCAGAACAGATGTTGAGCAAAGAAGATGGACACAATGTAAGCTATTGCAAAAACTCCTGTTGACTTGATCTTGTAACAGATATGAGCTTCAGTCATCAAATAGTCAACTACTTTGAAGTTTTCAATGCTGAAAAGACAAAGAGTCTTACTTTTTATTAGGAACAGTTGACACTTTGAAAAGAATTGGTAAAATCTGAGAAAAAAAAAWTCAAACTAAATTAATATTTRGGTTTGAAGATGTGTTTCCATTATGTACCTTTAGAAGGAGAAAAGGGTGTATTGTGAAAATGTAAGCAAACAATTCACTACAGACAGTGAAATACTTAACATTTGTGTAAATTTGAACCATAAGTGAGACTTTGGTGTACAGAGTACAGCTGTCACACTGAAAAAAAAACAAGGATGTGATCCCGAGACATTCTCTTCACACCTCACAAAGTTGTACAGTGGATGTTAAAACCACAACACGACATCCTGTCATCTATATCCCAGGTACTATTAAAATCTCTAAGAAAGAGCAGATGAAGAACTGTGTTATGAAAAGATAAGAAATCCAGTTTATTTTTATATTATTAAGGATTTAGTTGAGTATTTCTGTATGGCAGGAAAGGAAAAAAAAAAAAAGAAAAAAAAAAGCACTACATAAATATTGCAAAATGTATCCTATTCTCAAATAAGTATGTCTGTTACAAATGTGATCCCATGTGATTTCTTGTGTGGACTTTGTACTAAAGGCATCCAGATGGTGCAGTAAGAGTGTTCCAAAAATGTAACTGGCATCCTTGCCAGCAGTAACAGCTTCCAGCGACTTTAAGTTGTAATTTCCTTATTCAACAAACAGAGAGAGTTTTGTGACAACACTGGAGAAAATGAGAGTCTTTAAGAATTTATGACATGATAATCTTCACCTTTTCCATCCAGCTGAGAATGTTCCCTTTAGAGCTAAAGAATAGTTGCTATCACACACTGCCCTTTTCTTTATCTTCCTCTTTCATAGGAACTGTTTTTAAATCTGTGCTCATAGAAAGATATTCCTTCAGTCAGGATAAGGGAAAAAATGAACATGATCACACTCCTGGGCATATATCCTTCCTTTTATTACATTTCTTCATTTTAACTTTACTAGGGTCATTATTATTGCTTCATAAAATATGGCAATCGTACCATTATTGCTCCTACTACAGAAATGCTTTGGATGTTGATAGCACTGAGAATAATTTGGACATAGATTTCAACACTCAAAAATCAATTCAAAATGCTTTCAGGTTAGTTGAGAAGCAAGCATGTAAATTATTAGACCAATTATGGATGAATTTCCAGGCTGGATGCAAACACCAGAAGGTAACCCACCCATACCCCAGTTTTTTTAACTTGTCATTGCTAACTGAATTATGACTTCAGCAGTATGATCAAATGGSAAGTTTGAACTCTCACTTCAGTTTCTGGAGAACTTCAAACCTTTTAAGTAAAGGTTTTTGTAAAGCTGTACAAATAATTTTAAAATATGGTATCTTTTTTAGCTTCTTATTAAAAGAAAACTAGATATATTTTTTTTTTTTCAATTAGTGGCTAATATGACATATTAGTTAAATTCTGCAAATCTGTGTGACTGTGTGTATCCCATGTGTATCCACAACCAGGTCTAAAATTCCTGGCCTTATATAATGAGTTCTAATATAGATACTATAAGGTAAAGTGATAAATAACCTAGTGGCAGTACTTCAACCTATACTGAGTATATTTGACTGCCAGCCAAGTCCCTGAGTTAACATCCTACCCTGAACTGAGATCACATATGAAATGCCCCTTATTCACTGTTGTTCTCATTGCCATGACCAATATAAATGCCAGGTTCTGCTTAAAAATATTCTACAACCAATGTAGAAACAGTTAGATAATTTGAGCTGTCTGCAAAAGTATGAGGTAATAATAGTCCAATACTCATGCCTGTGTGTGACTCATGTCARTGACATGAGAACATTTTTTATGCTGCCTTACATGATGTTTGACATGAAAAAATTGCTGCCTGCTACTCAAAGGTGTGAATCAGTTGGCCTGCAAAATGTTCCATGATGGGGATTATTTTTTTTTTTTTTTTTAATATTCAGTGTGAATGTGAACAACATTTATTTAAAGACAAATAACAAACTTTCTGACCTTGTTTATATTTCATAATCAGAAAAAGTGCACAGACCCAATTTTCTTCTCAGAGGCACCTTTAAGTAATTGTGTTCGATCAACATATCTTGTTTTCTGAGCTGGCTAAATTACAACTGGCTTCCTTCTTATTTCATTAATTGATACAACAATGATTATCTTCCTAACCTTGAGTACCATAATAAACCTATGGGTTAAAGCCTATCTGGTTTGCYAAGGACAAACTTTAGAGAAGCAGTGGAATAAAATGAATGCCTGTGGAATGAGATTYCACAAAGGTTCTGATAAAACACAGATTACCAGGGGCCTGATCAGAGGGGATCCTGTTATGTCCATCTACTAATTCATGACTGTCTCAACCTTTCAAGGATGAGTTTTTCAGAAAGTATGGAAATAATATTACAATTTCACTTGGAGCAATTAATGTTACTAAGAGAAGTAATCCTCTATTTGGTAACTTTTCAGATTTTACCATGTTTCTGAATATGTTCATATCATAATCATAACATACCTGATATTTTATCTGTTCTGCACACTCCACCCAATAAGTGCTTACTGATACCAAGAAGCAGTGTTAGGAAGGACAGATTCTATTCTACTGGCAGACTTGTGGCAGACTTGTATAGTGTATATATATATATATATAATATATATATATATGTAGCCTTTGCTTGAGTAACAGATGGCACTTTGTTTTGTTATTCTATGAGGCACAACAATGGCACAGACCACTGTTGGGAAATCACGCTTAGATTTATTACAGGAGGCTCATATTCTTACTCAGATTATATTAGCACTTTATTGCATGAGTAATTCCATTGAAATTTATGAAACCACACCTTGGATAAAGTGCTAAATAATTTCTTATCTGTTCTTTCAGCACTTTAGATTACGAAGTGTGCGCAAAAAAAAAAAAAAAATCAGTAAAATTAGGCAAAAGCAAAAGTCAGATCTAGTAATAGTTAAGGGTTTTTGAGGTAGGTGACAGATTAATGTATCCTATGAAAGAAATAAAAGTCACTAACTGTCCAGTTGACATGTGCCAAAATATTTTCTCTAATTGAATGTACCTGTTTTATCTCTATCCAAATTGGCCTGTCACATTGAATCCTTTGAGAAAGTTACATGCATTGGCAGTGAATCATGTAATCATGTAATATAGATCAACCCTTTTAATGCAAGCACTGCTATTTGCCACATTCTGTATATATTTATCCACATTCTAATGCACACCTGAGTGAAAGTTTTATTCTCACTTCACGTTCGCTTAGACAGCTATAGAACAGAAGCATTACACTCATATAAATTCAGTGAATAAGCAAATTAAGTCTTGACTATATTTATCTGACTGAAAACAGTTAGATGTTTCAAGAACACTGCTTTTAGAAAGTAAGTGGGAGGAGTTACATATTCACTTGAAAAAATAAATGAAGCAGGTTTGAGTTTTTTCCAGTCACTGAATAAGGTAGTTTATTCATTCTCACAGAGACATATTCTTTTAAAATCAATGTATTTGTATCCATCAAAGGCTAAGATAATCACCTGGAATAATGAACCTACACAATAAATATTTATCTTCTGATTTATGCTGTTATCTTTGAAGTCCAGTACTATGAAAATAAAAGCTTTACTGGTATTGTTATGAAAAGCTGTAAATCAGGATAGATTATTCAGGGTTTGATTTTGATGGATTAGCTAGGATTAATACTTTGTCATGGAAGACAATAAATGTTGACACATCCATACATTCATGTTAAAAGTTATTTTTTCTTCATATAATGTTCACTAAACCTATTAACTAACAAGTCTCTCTGAACTGGACTACTGAGATAATAGGGATGTTGAAGAAAGGACAAAGAATATTACACATAAAGACAACTGTTCTGAATACTTCTAGGAACATCCTCATTCCACTAGAAGTAAACAAATGCATCTGTTGGATTTTAGGTATTTTTTATTTTTTTTTCTTCACTTGAATAAGAAATAACTAGTAGTTTTGGAATTTAAATAGTGAAAAAATGTACCAAAAGTCAGCAGAACTGGCCTGAGCAGACTTTTTTTTAATGGATCTGTGTAAGTGGTGATTATCTGAAATGAAAATTTCTGGAATCTACAAACTGTTCAARTTTACCAAGTGCATCTTTAACAGTGCTATTTATACACCATTAAGTACTATTACTCGCTATTTATACACCATGTTAGTAATCTGGAAATGATTAGCATAAATGGATTTATTTCCTAAACTCAAACAGCATTCAAAATGTCTGTGTCTGACTTTATAGAAAGCAGGTAACTCAAGACAGATGTCTCCGTAGCCTGTGGTTTCAGGTTCGATTTACTGACTCTCTAATCAATCTACTTACTTTTATGTAGATGCCTGATACACTCAGTTCCACTTGAAAGAATTCTATCATCCTTCATCACACAGTGTAGAGGCTGTGCCCTGATAAAATCAGTCCCAAACAATCTGGAAGAGCCTTTTTTAAGTGAACCCATTACTTAAAAAACAACAAAAAATACACCACCACTCTTGTCAAGMGTACCAACACCATGAAAAAATGCTACAGTAACTGTATTTCAGGCATGCAAATAATTTGTTTCCCTCCTAAAGRAATCTTCTAATGTATTTCTGAGAAGAGTTTGCTTCTGCTTTCCCTTTTATTCCTACATCAACCACAAATCTGTTTTTTTTTTTCAAGGTTTAAATAACTTCTAAATCCTAAGACTAGATTTGTCTCTGTCAGGTTTTTATTTTCTAAATTTGTTTCCTTGGCAAGCATCTCACTTCCCAAATGAAACAGCTTCCTTGAACTTGTAAACTGCATGATCTCTCAGCCCCAAATTATTTTCCTCATATCTTACTTTTTTTTTTTTTTCCCCAGTACTGACCCGCCTTCAAATTCTTAAAAACGAGTTCAAATTCAGCTGTCAAATCAGAAAAAGACAAAGAATTTGTGTGCAATGTTGTCTATCAGTTCCTTTCCTCTCTTTTTCTGTTACCATTCTGTATTRTGTGTTGACATCATTAAGTATCACAGGTGATCAGATTCCTTCTGAGAAACTATTAAATATCTTACTTAGGGTAGAATGTAATATTTAACATCATCATTTCTAATAGAAAAAAAAAAATCTATTAGTGAAAATCACGAAAATGGACACTGAAAAAGTGTCAGATTTAAAGACGCAAAACATCTACAGAGAAATTTTTAAGAGCAAGAGACAGGTAAAGCATTTCTAGATTTAAATACAACTGGACTTCAGGGGTATTTCRTACCCAAATTCATGGCTGGATCTAAAGTTTTCAGGTAACTTTTATTAAAACTGAAAAAAATACTGTTTATAGTTACAGTGATTCTCTTTCAATCCATATTCCTATCCCTTTTTTTGCAGAACAACATCCTTAATATTAATTTCTAGTTGCACCCTACAAATACTCACATTGCTGCCTGACCTTAGGCACACAGCATGTGTGACCAGGCACAAGCTGGTGTTCAAGTACACTCTAACGAGGCTTCTAATTCAGACTCATGYAGAGATGTCCTAAATTGAACAGACAAAATTTCATCCATATAGACAATGGGTTTATTTTTCAAGCAGATTTTGTACAGAACAGTGACAGAATCTGATTTAAAACCTACAATAATTGCAGCARGTCTTGGACATTCAGTACTAAACCATAATACATGTGTTGACTCTAACAATTAGTTTTTCTTCAGCATACTGTGAATGTTCTGAAAGTTGCATTAAATATTGATCTGTTTATGAATATAATAATCCAATTCTTGCATATTTTTAGGCTTGTTTGCTCCTCATCTTTTCAGGAGTTCAGTAGTTTCTTTAAAGAGCTGTTACTTTTACCAGACCAGGTTCAAGATACACAGCACTTCTCAGAAATCAATTTTTAAAAAATGTTCAAGACTTATTTCAGATAAACTAACAAATGCACAGTTTATTCTATTGTTCTAAGCCTTTAAAATGTACTTACGGTGACAAAACATTCTTTGACCTATGTCAACAGAAAGTTTGATTACTTGTTGTTCTTTAAGCTGGAAGATGCTTTGAAAAATAATCCAAATGCTTAAAATGTTCTGCAAGAAATAAGAAGTAGCTGAATAATAAGGGATGGCTCAAACTCAATTACTTACCAACATTTCATTTTAGTCACAATTTTATTGATGGATCTTGGTCTCTCAYATGTGCTCTGCATTCAGAGAATTTGGGTAAAATGCTTTTTCTGAGAACATTTATGCAAGTAAAACGTTTGGTGCTCATATAAACAAAACACAAAGACAAATGYACAAAATAAAAATTAATTAATTCTCAGGGTATTGGAGCAGTCTTTTTATGAGTTTTGCAATTGCTGAATTTTGTCACTATATCAATTTAAGTAGCATCTGATTAATATTTCTTTACAAAGTGACTGGAATACATTGTATTTTAAATTGACAGAGGACCAACACAACTATAAATACATAAATACAACTATAAATACATTTAATTTTGTCATGAAATTGCAAGGCTTAGAGGGTAACAGTGAAACAGTTTGAATTCATGAAGCCACAAGGGGAAATGAACAGAAAATTGCATGTAACCACATATTTTGTTTAAAATATAGCCATGAATAAAATCTGGTCCTCTGCCTACAGGCAAATGTATTTTGTCATTGAGGTAGASAGGCATCTTTTCAAAATTGCAGTGGTTATATATATCTGGGTTTTAAAATATACTTATTGAAAAAACTTCTCCAAAGAAAATTTGTCAGGGGATTGCTTTGTTGTTTTGTTGGGTTTTTTTTTTTCAGTACACAGGAATTGCTTTTTACACWTACAAACGTCTTGAGAAAACCCCAGCAAAATCCCCCAACTCTTTATTAATTTTCATTTCTTGTGTTAAAGTATTTTATTTTCAACAGCACAGTGCTACATACATTTTAATCAGTTCCACTGACACTGTCCAGGTATTAAACTAAACAGCTCAACAAATCTGAGCAGCACCTGGAATTAACAGAAGTTGACTCAAATATCCATACATGAAACAGAAAAATATCCACAATTGGATTAGCCCTTTTGCCTGTTTGGGAATAGACCAGCAACCAAAACACATATTGTGCTCAATCACGTTGTTTCTTGTGGCAAACCAAAACTGACTTAACTGAGTTGCTATGAGCAATACCGATTTAAAACCCTAAACACTCCAGTTGCAAAAAAATCTGATCAYGGCTACAGTGTATTTTTGAAATTGCATTTTAATCTCAAAAGACTTCTGAATCTAAGAGGACTAAATCATCCTTGAAAATGCATCTGGCTGCAAGAAAGCCAAAGTTTCATGTATTTTTTAAATCACCTGCCAAAGTTTAGCTACAGATGGCAACTAAGCACCACAAAGCCCCTCACTCACTGTTCCTCTTCACCCCAAAGTAGGATGGGGGAGAGAATCAGGATAAAAGTGAGAAAATTAATGAGTTGAAATAAAAAATAAAAAAAAAAAAACTTAACAGTTAAAAATAAATATTATTTTGAAAAATAATGAAAACAGGGGGAAAAATCAAAGAGAGGAAAATAAAACCCAAGAAAGTGATGGAAATTAAAATAATATCTTACCTCCAACTGACCAATACCCAGCTAGTTCCTGAGCACTACCTACCCTGCAATGTTCTCTGCAATTTTACAAGCCAAGCTTGACATCCTTTTGGTCAGTTGGGGTCATCTGTCCCAACTGTGTCCTCTCTCAGCTTCCCTGCACCCCCAGCCAGCCTGCTGGCAGGGCAGCCTGGGGGGCAGAAAAGCCCTTGGTGCTGGGTGAGYTCTGCTCAGCAGTAACAAAACCAGAGTGTTATCAGCCRCTGRGTTATCAACACCTTTTTCAGCAAGACATAGCCCCACACAAACTACTATGAGCAAATTTAACTCTATCCCAGCCAAAACCAGCACAATACCCTAAGTCCACATTATACACTGTTGCTTCATTTATGCCAATACAAGTATTTGCGCAGCTTTGAGGTGAAAAATTATTTTGTCTTCGCCCTGGTACTCATTGAGTACAAAGAGAAACCCTAAAAGGAGGAAAAAGAATGGGCAGGCATTAAGCAGTCAGTGGGCACACAGATCCAAAAGGGACTAGAAGACCTGGGGAATGGACCCACAAAAGATTCATCTGGTACTGCAGGAGAACTAATCCAATTACAAACTCTCCTTGGTAGCCCTTATCTAYACAGGAAATAAAAATTCTTTACAGTGGAGAACTGAGAAGAGTATAAATGGCATCTTTTCATAGAGATTATTCCTTTGGAAAAAAAAAAATGCTGTAGGCAGACAGACACAGTTCTCTACACCAAATATTTTAGAGTTAACATGCACACACACTGCCCCATACAGCTTTAATCCARAGGACTGTGACAGTCACAAAGGCCTCAAATTGGAGACCATGCCTTTTGTTATGGAGTCATTCCTAAGAGAATCCAAGAATGAAACAAATTTTAAAGAACAAATATTCACTACCTGTTTATTATAAAGCAATTTTTTTTTAACTATATGTAATCATAGCATTCAGCCTCAACTACAATGTAAGGTCAAGGTTTTATATTAGTCTCAGTGACTTTTAAAATACATGAGACAAGACCCAAAAACTGTTGCAACATTAATCTACAAGAACTTTTTATGTTTGTTTTTTTTTTTTTCATTGAAAAATGAGGCACTGATCATAATGAAAAACGTACTACCCTCTTGACTTCCAACATCTCTTTGTTTATTCAAACTTCACTAGCACACTTGTTTCTATTAATGTTCAAAATATTTTTTTTTAAAGTTACCCAAGCTTGGGCTTTTTGTAATGCAAGCATGAAATGTTATGCTGCTTAAACAAACATTTATTGAAAGTAATGTTTATTCTACACAGCCAGTACACATTTGGTATTCTGTACAGGAAATTTATTTCTTTTTTTTTTTTTTTTTTTTTTTTTTTTGTCTTTATTTTTTTTTTTTTTTTTTTCAGTTTCTCTAAGACAAGGGTGTAGTTTGAGAG
>NW_026623386.1:1499277-1519310 GCF_030028575.1 Malurus melanocephalus | reverse complement strand
AATTGAACTTGTCAATAATTCTTCTCAGTTTTGTCTCAGTTTCTCTAAGACAAGGGTGTAGTTTGAGAGGACTTACAAACAACCAGCTTCTGGAAAACTTTTACATTTTATTGAGCCCACTAATTCTACCTTCCCTGTATGCTAATAACTATATTTAGCTTCTAAATAGCTACATCAAAATTCATAATATGTTTCAASGTACACAGAAAGAAATCAATGAAAGCTCGTGACCTGAATTATTTCTGATAAGTATTATCAAGAAACTACAGCTCACCTCATGGCACTTTTCTTAATAGTTTCCCCAGAGCTTTGTGGAGGTGAGTAGATTGAACCTACGGGATGGATCATGAGCTYTGGGGGAATTCCCCACAGAGGGAGGCCAGACAAGGTGTTTTGAATCYTCAACACTTGTTTCCTTTATACTGCATCAGCAGGTGTGAATACTTTGAATGTTATCTCTCTGCTTTAAGCTTTTGGGGTGGCTCAGCGATATCGAGCACAGCTGGTCTGCAGCTCTTTCCATTTAGACAAATATTCCGCAGTGAGAGATGCACATGTGCAACACAATGAGGCAAACTATTTTCACACTTATTTATTTTTTAAGAAGGTAGACAAAGGCAATTTGCCCCTTGCTTACTGTACCGGGCGAGGTGTCCCGGTGCGGGCGGCAGCGCTGGGGTTGTGCCGGGGCTGTCCCGGGCGGTGCCAGCGGCTCCAGCGGCCCCAGCGCAGGGCACGGCTGAGCCCCTGAGCCCCGGGCGGGGGGCGAGAGCCCCGGGGAAAGCCTGGCCAAGGGAGGGCAAAACGCTGCCCAAAAAAGGCTGCAAAAAGGGGCTGAGCCAGGGGAACCGTGCGGGAAACAGCCCTGCGAGCCCCGAGGGGACAGCGGGAGCGGGGACGGACGGAGGAGAGACCCGGCACGGATGGATGGCCCTGGGACAGGGAGGGACCCGGCGGGACTGGGGTGACCTGCGGAGCCTGGGAATGGTCCAGGATGATGCAGAGAAATGCGTAAAGAGGAAGAATATGTAGGCTGACCGCAGCCCCTCAATTCCCACCCCATTGCACAACCCGGGGAGGGGGAATGAAATAGTGAAGGTGAGCCTAGGAAGGAGGGATGGAGGGAAGATTTTTCACTCTCTTCTCTCTGTCCAACTCTGTTCTCAACTAGAAAATAATGAAGTTAATTTTTCCAAAGTTGAGTCTGCTTTGTCCATGACAGTAGTTGTCTTTAGTTAGCCCCAGAAATGTCTATCTTTTTTCCGCCCCATACTCTGTAAGAATGAAAGGGACAGAATGGCTGGATGGGGATCTGGCACATCTGCCCACAGTCTACCCAGTGTAATTTTATAGAACTTTTATTTGTATGAATTCTTCATTAAAACATTTGCTTGCAAGATGATCTGGGTGGGAATATGAGCATCCAAGGACAACTCCCCACTCTTACCTACAACCCTGAGCACATACTGATTTCTCCCAAGAAAWGATGATGGAAAGAGAAGGCAGATCCAGTTTGTGGATACTCAGCAGAATGTCCTCAGAGAATTATACAAAGGCCTGAAGCCCCCAGAACAAGACTTAGAGCTATCTTTAAGTAAGAGCTTTCTTATTTATAACAGGACTCAGGAGAGTTTACTTGTTATATTTGTGGTACTGCTGGGAACAACAATCAAATGTACACCAAAAGTGTTTGCAAATTAAGCACAGGAAAACCGTGGGATGTGAAGATTGTGTCATTACAGAGGCAATTCTGTACTTGTGTGTTACTCCCCTGTCCACACACAAATGTGCCATTTGGAAATCTTTGGGTATAGTGTAGTTGGGTGTTTTCAAGTGAGTTCTTAGTGAAAAAAAAATTTAAAAAAAATAAAATAATAAAAAAAAAAATCTGTGCTAGTGCATCTTGTTTGCCACTAATCCTGACTCACTGCCACAAAACTAGTAACATAAAAAGAGCATCTGTGTAGTGAAGTAATGCCGAACTGTGCAAGGCAAAAAGAGCCTACACAGGCTATAAAGATAATGATGAAATTGTCCTTCCCTATGATAGGAACTAAATCTGTTGAATTTTCCTGTCACTTTTCCGTGGATCATATAATTTTGTTTGAGACATAATTTTGTTATCCCACCTAGGTCAACTGTATTGCTTCCATTTTTGAAAGATACTACAATTCTTCCTTAGATAYGTTAGAAATCTAAGCACAAGACTCTGCCTGTCCAGTTCTTACTCCACCACTCTCCAAAACAGACTGAAATCATAAATAAGAAGCTTTTTTCCTACGAAGCATTAACTTGCTATGTAAAGAAGGCGATTATAATAGTTGAATACAGTGACGTAATTATCAACTCTCTTCTCCATTCCCCCAAATTTCTCAGCTAAAGCTGATTATAAGATACCTCTGACTCCTATGTAGTAGTCCTCCTATTTCTGTAAATAATCCATTCATGAATCAAGAATCATAGAATTATAAACTGKTTGGGATTGGAAGGGAGCTAACAAATCATCTGCTTTCACCCCCACTACTGCAGACAGGGAATCTTCCAATAAATCAGATTGCTCAAAGCCTCACTCAACCTGTCCTTGAACATCTCTAGGGATGAGACATCCACAACTTCTCTGGGTAACCCCTTCCAGTGTCTCACCACCCTCACAGTAAAGAATTTCTTCCTCAATCCCACTGCCCATGTGCCCGAGAGAACACCAATTATCACTGGTCTCCACTTGGACATCAAGCAGCTATTTACAAATTTTAAGGTGTAATCATCCCTTCAATTCTTTATCCACTGAGTGTTCCAGCCATCAAATCCATGTCTCTCCAGTTTAGAGACAAGAAAGTCTCAGCTATGCATTATTTTTGGATTTCAGTAAAGCCTTCCATGGTTTCTCTCACAGATCCTTCTGCTGCTTTAAATCTATTTCCATGTGTTCATGCAACTTGTCTTAATGTCAAAGGCAGCTGAAACACTGTTAAATGGACAGCTAAAGAATCACTGGTTTCTGAAACCAGCTTATTCACTTTTTTTTTTTTACCTGGCAATGGAATTTGGAATCTAAATGCATTTCAGAAGCATCTTACAGTAAAATTTAAGATGGAGGATTTAAGATTGGGTAAACTGCAAAAAGTTGCAATTCCTGAAAATATTTTGTTGAGTTCACTGGTAAGCTAAATATACAGTCTCTCCTTACAACCATGAAAAACAAACAAATCCAACCCAAACCCAGAAAATAATCATCTTGTTCATTATTTWATATCAATTATGTTTTCCCACTGTTCATAGAAAAGGTTGAAAAGCAACCTAAAAATGTTTGAATAGACTTTATGCTATATGTAAGGAAGAATCATGAGATTGGTGTGATGTAGTTAGTTCTTTAAGTATCTTTTAATACCTATACTGAAAAAAAACTAATAGAATTATTTCCAATAGTGAGACAAAACCATGATTCACTTCATTAGATTTTATCAGAAGAGTGTACAAATTATCTGGTATGAAGAAGTACATTAACAGTTGTTTCTCCCCTCACTTCCTCTCTCCTATTTCAAGTAGGGAAAGTTTTATGGTGTTACTTCTTCAACTGTATCTTAAATCAATTCAAAATGATTTGACAAATCTATGCCAACAACCTTGTTGCTCTGATAAATTAAAAAAATTGATTTGTTTGCCTCTTATGGATAGTTGCTTTTGATTTTTAAAGACCTTTTCTAATTTAAAAAACCCATAGTCCAGAAGCTCTAAAAGGAATTAGAAGACTTTTTTACTCTCATTTATGAACTTACATGATTAAGGCTAGCTTGAGACCAGGAGATAATGGCCAGAGTGATCAMAGGAAAGCTTTCTCTGAAAAACTGGTTAATGTTCTGCACCACCTTATAAAATTATGCCATTTAACCTCATGTTGACACCCAGATAAAGAAAATGAAATCTCTTCTTAGTAATCTATGAATAAATTAATGCCCTTAGGACAAAATAATCCCTTCATCAAGGAAAACAGAGGGATGAATCTTTGTTAAAATTCAAAAGAATATATAAGTGAATGTGCATTACATGAAAATGTCTGTTTCAGCAAAAAAATAATTGAAGTAAATTTTATGAGTGTGCAATAGCAGGTAATCTCCAGCAATTTTTTCTATGTATTGAAGACAAACATTCAGAGGAGTGGTGTATGACACAAGAAACATTGATGTGTCATGTTTAAGAGACAACATTGATAACTGCTTCATTGCTCTTTTAACCAGTCCCCTTATTCCTATTATGTATTTTCACTGGAATTTAAATGCAAAAAGAGAGTGAATGTAGTTGACAGTGAGGAAGCAATGGCACAGAAGTTGTCACACTACCAATTCATGCCAACTGTAAAATTAAATTCTTGGTTCTATTAAGATGGTTCACATTTTTCTCTTAAGGAGAACATACTTAACCTTTTAATTACAAAAACTTGATTGATCTGAAGTTTTTTTTTTTTATTTTTTTATATCGTTTTAGTCATAATGTGATATAAAATGGCAAAGCTTGACTTAGATCAAATGTTATCTTTAATGTTATAAAGATAATAGAAATGAAGTTTCTGTGTAGAATAAAAACAAATGCATATGAATGTCAGAGGCCAGTGAAAAGAGAACAAACGAAGACAAAAATGGTAGGTATATATATTCATTTTCACAGTAGTCCCTGGAAGTCACACTGAAGATTAAATTGAAGAAAATCCAGCTGAGATGAACAACTGTCTCATAGCACCAAATAGGAAAATATTGTTTTGAAAAGTGAAATTATTCACCTATCTGCAAGTATTGTACACCAGCACAAACAAACAGACTGATGGTACTGACTCTCATCAAGTCAAACTTTTTTCTTTTTTCTACTGCTTTTAAATTCTTCTTTTGTGGAGGGGAATTGTACAGCCCAGAGAAGAGTTTTGCTTCAACTGAGGCTGGTTTCTTTCCACATTTTAGGCACACCTAAATTTTATGTTTTAAAGCAAAATTTCAATTTGCTACTAGTGCATGAACAATAGATGCTGTTACAAGTGTTTCTAGGCATCGAAGATATTTTTATTACACCTTKATTTATTGAGCTACAAGATAGAAATAAGATCCTAAAATTCTAAGCTGTGTAATCATTTCCTTTATTTCATTATTCATAAAATCTTTTCTTTTTCATGTGATGTTTCAACARTTCTTAATTTGGTTTTGCATTTTAGAAATCATATAAACAAATGGTGTATAGCAAGAAGAAAATAATAGTCCAATGTTCATGGCTGGCAAACAGTATCAATGGTCTGTGATAAATTAAACTTTAAACCATGTTTAAAAAGGAGGAGGAGTATTCTGTTGAATTTGTTTGTGACTGGAGAAGGGTTTAGGGAAATATAACTTTTAAATTTAGCCATGGATTTTGATTACTCTTATTTACTTGCTGCAAAAAATTTTAGTCCTGAGATGAAAAAGCAGGTTTTTCKGGAGAGCAGATAAAGAGCTTGTGGAATTAATGGAACATAAATGTACTGTTTTCTCCAGACTACTAATCAACTGATTTTCACATTAAACTCAAATGTCATTCTATGGCATGTTGAATTTTATTCTGGAGAAGTTATTTTATAGTCAGCCAAATGACAGAGTGACATGGTACACAAAATACAAGCGAGTGATCAGGTTATTTCAAAGACAAAGTACTCCATTCATGCAGATTGAAAGTGGTTTCTTTATTTACTGGCCAGATATCTTAAAAGAAACCTTGATTGGAGGTTATATATCTCCCAGTCATTCTGCTCAGTTTTTGTGCTGAATTCTGCCACAGCCTCTTGCTTGGAATGCGACTGTGAGCTCAAATGCATACCATGAAGTAAAAYGTCTGAAAATGGTGCCTGGTTAAAAGCTTGGACCTGCATGACATCTGTAAATTGAGAGCCCTGCTGGCCAAACCTGTATGTATGCTAATAGAAGGACTGACACCTTGRTCCATCCAAAATCTACTTGTACTTTTTATTCCAGCTGTTTGAGCTTTACTTCATGCCTGCATAGTTCACACCTTAAATACCTCCATAGCTCTCTCCAATTCTGTCCCTATGCACSTTTACAGCTCAATTAAGTGCAGATTGCAACACCTACAAAATTTAAAATCTGTAAGAATGCACAAGCACCCTGAATTTAAAGATGCAATTTTAGATAAATAAAGGAAGTCGCCTGCAAACTGAACTGTACATTGCCACCCTATTGCTCTTCTATCCTCCATCCAATTTAACTTCTCTAAGCTGTTTCTGATTTTGCATTCTTATCATGCTGCTTCTTATACACCTCCTTCCCTGGATTAAAAARTATAAACACCATCTCACCCGCTGCTCATCATATTCATAGGGAGTCTTTCAGAGCAATTTGAGAGACCTCTGAAATGAGATACCTTATATTGCTTCTCATATAAATAACACAGTTACAGACTTTAGGTCCTTATTAAGCATTTTGTTTTTACTTTTGAACTGAAATTGCTCATTGATCAACCTCTAGTGAGTTTTTTGCTTTAGTAACTAGATCACTTTCAGGAATGGGCACACTTAATTTTGAAATCTGTACCAGTTGTGTAGTTACAGGGTGTCATTCCTCCTCCAACTGCATTGCCTTCATAAACAATTTCTYTCAGTATCATAGTACACATTGGCTTAATATACTCCCTCAGCTTCCTTATTTTTCCTTTCAGCTTTAATAGCCTTTACTATGGCCTGCAAACTTTTCTCTCTCAGTGTTCATCCCACGTCCTTGATTAATGAATTAAACATAAATCAAAACTTTGTTAAACTGCATTCATGGTATAAGCTACTTTTGAGTCACATTCTTATGTTTTTTGCACATGATAAAAATTGGAAATGCATCCCAACTTGTTCCTAATCCCCAGGGTTTTGGGTTTTTTTTTCAAATTTTGGCAGTCTTTTAAAAATATGTATTGCATTGTGGATGTTGTTTGAATACTTCATGGGAGAAGAATCATATAATATTAATGTTTTAATATTATCCAAAAAATCTTTTTCATACATATGCAGAGGTGAACAAATATAACTGGAACTAGTAAAAGATAAATCATCTTATCAAAGCTGATGTGTGAATTTATATATATGAGTACTGACAAGTCAAATGCACCTTGCTAAGATTCAAACAAACAGCTTAAAAAACCCAAACACTGAACATTACTTCATTCTTCATGACAGTAAGTTCTATACAAATTCCAAAGTAACTTACCTAACAGTAAGTTTATAGCTTAATGAAAGCATTTATACTGTAGTAAAATAATTAATCAATCTCTTAACCACTGAGCAATTACATAGAACATTGTCAGTCTGTCCAGATGTCTCTAATGCTCTGATAAATCAAGTCAGCAAATAGGAACYATAATATGAAGCAAAAAAAATCCCAAAACCAAACAGAAAACCCAGAAAAAAAAACCCAGCCCAAACCCAAAATATTCACTTTGAAATTCAGGATAAATCAAACCTACTTAGAGAAATGTATTGTAGACATGCTGAATCTGTCAGGATTTTTTCCTGTAAGCCAAATCCAAATTCTCCAAGCTGATGGATGACATATATTTGAATATTGCATAGTGATGTTAACTTTCAGGTTAACATCTAAGCAAGAAAACTGATTGCAGATATTATTCTTCAAAAAGTCTATTATCATGGTTTAAAACAAATCTTTGCCTTACAGCATCTCTGRCTTTTAGCTATCTTTTTATCTTATGTTTTTTATCTATAGGAACAACAAATACAACAAATTCTCTGTAAGGAGATTCGTTTCAAAGCAGCTCAGCTCTTCATTGAATATATTCCTCATTGTATCTATATTGTGGAATTGCCAGAAATAATTGCCATAAAAGTTGCAGTCACCTGCTCACTATAATGTATTGAAAGACCATGTGGACATGTATCTATATTTTTGTTGATAATAGGGTTCATGTACGTCATGCTTCGCAAAACAAATAAACCAAGGAAAAGAWACAAGTAAAAAAAGTCCCAAACCATTAATTCTGAAGCAAGACAGCAACTGTTACAGATCTGAGGTTTAAGTGCAAGAGTTTCAGATCAGACTGTGTCAGGCTTACAAGTTATTTCATGTTTAAGAGCCATTGTAATGTTCACTTTGCATATATTTGTATCAATTTAAAAATAAAATTACATTCTAGCATGTTTCCAGCTCCCTTTGATCCTCCTTGGTTTTGCTTATGAGCAACTATCATCTTTGATCATTCAGCTAGGTGATATTTGCTGTCAGGTGTASCGTTTGCTTCCAAAGGAAGAACATGAAGGTTCACAGAACGAGCAGAAGCTTAATGTCATCAAMTACATGTGGCATATAAAAAGAGAAGAGGTGAGAAATAACACTGGGGGGGATTTTCAGTGTGACCAAACCTGAAGGCCTGGCTAGGGCATTCTTAGCTCAGCATTGTATTTGTCTGATAAATTCTGGTCATGTTGGAAGATGATGATGGCATGCACAGACATATCTTCTCTCATTTTTGTTTGATACTTTAAAAAAAAAAATAAGACATGGCACTAATAAAATACTAAAAAAACTTTTGATTAAAAAAAAATTACTAGTATTCTGCAAAAAAAAAAAAAAAAAAAAAAAAAAACAAACAACTCCAACATTCTAGACTTTGAATACAGTTCATGAGACAGATAAGCTACCAACCTGCAAAAAGCTGCGTTTGGATTTTCTTAAAGGGTTAAAATAAATTATCTTAAATTCAAGCTAATTAATTTAATGAAGATCACAGAGAAGCTTGAATCACAAGTGAACCCAAGCAAGTTTTCTTCTAAAGAATGCACCTCTTACCGTTTTCATCACAGTTTGAGTTAGTTTGCTGAAAATCTGATAATCTCCATGCCAGACCTGTTGGCCCATCTGTTGAAGATTTTGTTAAACCCCAATTGCTTATAAATGATGCAAAGAAAGACAAAGAATCTCCCTGTGCTTGGTAAACAATAAGATAAAATTGGGTTGGGACTAAAGTTATTGAAARAAAATTCCCTAATATTACATTAATCAAAATTTAGGTGTCAGCAAAGGTGGGAAGCAGTCTTTATCATCATGTTAGCTAAGTGGCAGGCAAGCCTACCTGGAAATGTAATCCAACCACACAGGAAATCTCTTCCTTATGCTTGGAAACATTTAGATTTTATCTCCTTTTCCTGAGGGGATTTGTCTTATCTAAGGGTGTACCCTCAATAATATAAAGAATTAATCCTTTAATACTACAGACTTTGAATTAGTCATAGCTTGTAGCAATGAGTGCCAGAAAATAATTAGTACTGTGTAAAGAAATTAATTTTTTAGCTTTTTTAAAATTAATTGCTTTCTATTTCATTAGTACCCTTGTAAATGTATTGTGCAACAGTTAGCAAGAATTCCAAAGTGTAACCTATCCTTTTTATAACAGCTATAATTTCCAGAAGGTCCTACTAGTTACTGGTATTCATAAGACTTTAAAAAAAAATGAATTAGAAAGTCCATATAAATTCTTGAGCACTTCACTAAGCATACCTAATATTCATTGACTCTGGGCTGTTTTACTATAGGAACATTTTATCACATGACAAGGGGCAAATTCTTTGTTTTTTTCTATTTGAGGGGTATATTTAATATCCAATTAGAGAACAGCTGGAGAGCAACTCTGGCTCAACATTTCAAAATAGTTCATTCACAAGATCAGCAGTTGAAGTACTGTGCTCAAAACAGATTGTAGGAAAACTGATTGTCTGGTATTGGAATTTATCTCCTCAGTATTTCAGTACCACTGTGTGTAAGTCTGCATCTGAGAGAGCTGCTTCAGTTTCTCAGTCAATAAAACGAAACTTGTCACTTTAGGGCAGGAATCTTATAACTTCTTTCAAGCATTTTCTTTAGATTAAGATCAATCATGCACTTTGAGTATCTCTCTTTWCACAGATTGTAAAGTTTATCTGCATAGTTCAGAAGTGATCATTTGATCCAGTGAGCCTGACAACTTAAAACTACCTCACAGGTTAAAGCTTCATATGTGTGCAAAGYTGAAACCAGGACAGAGAAAAAAGCTGTTTTGATTGCAATCTCATCTGTAAAAAGCATCTCASAAAATTACATCAAAGAGATATAGACTGATTTCCAGCGAAGGATATATCCATGCTCACAGTACCTGCAAATTTTACAATATGTTACCTAAATATCTGAACACCCTGTTGTAGTCTGTTGATGCTGGCCCCAYGCCAGGCACCCACCAAAGCCTTCCACTCACTCCCCTACCACAGCTGGACAGAGGAGAGAAAATTTAATGGAGTGTTCATGGGCTGAGATAAGGAATGGAAGAGAGATCACTTATCAAATACTGTCATTCACAGGCAAAACAGGTTCAGCTTAGAGATATAAGGTGAATTTATTGCTAACCAAACCAGAGCAGGATAATGAAAAGTAAAATGAGCTTCTAAAAACACCTTCTCCCCACACTTCCCTCCCTCCCTCCCTCCCAGCCCTAGGCACAAGGAGAGGGAATGATGATTATGGTCAGTTCATCACCCATGGCTTCTCCCGCTGCCCAGGGAGAGAAGTCCTTTCCCTGCTGCAGTGTGGAGTCCCTCCCACAGGAGACAGCTCTCCATGAACTTCTCTGATGTGGCTCCATCTCCTGAGCAGCAGCTCCCTGTGAACTGCTGCAATGTGAGTCCATCCCACGGGCAGCGTTATCCCTCAGCCTGCTGCAGCGTGGGTCACCCTTCGTTGGGGCGCAGTTCTCTTATCACAGAGGAATTACCACCATTTCTAAGCTTTGAACAGTGATACATTCATTTTTGGAGCCACCAGGGACTGGCTCTGTAGGACATGGAAGAAGCTTCTAGCAGCTTCTCACAGAAGCCACYTCTGTAGCYCTCCCCTCATCCCCCACTGCCAAAACCAGGCCAGGCAAAACCAACACACCTGTATTTTCCCTTGCTTATTTTTAAACAGTAGGAGAAGACAATTATAAAATTCTGACACTTAAAATTTATAAAATAATAGCAGCACTAACAGAAGTTGATGACTCTTACATGTTTCATCCAGTTAGAGGACTCTTTCCCAACACTGAGCTCATAACAGAAGCATATTATATATGTCACTTCAAATCCTCATTCACCCAAGCTTAATTGACATCTGAGAAACAGTGCAGCACCTCAAAATAGCAGTAATAGCTGATGCCTCTTATGCCAATGCCTCATATCTGCAACTTCCAAAACACAGTGGCTTTACAGACAAGAATTTAAAATGCTGTTGTGGACTTTGATAAGACACAGAAGAAAAGTACTGATAGTCTGAAGCAGAGCATATTCAAACATTTTCTTAATATCTTCACAGCATAAAATATGTAACATRAAATATGACTGTAGGAGCCAAGGGTTGAAGTGATCAACACCATGCAGTAGGAAAATGAGAAAAGCTAGGCTCTGTACTTCAATACCCGTGACGAATATTTTGACAAAAACAATCACTAATAGCGTTCTCTAAGCTGAAGTAGAATAAACTAATAAGCTTACTTTATCAGAAAAAGAAAGTTGTGAAGGGTGAACATCTGTATGCAATAATGAGCATTTTTTAACTGGAAAAAAGCCAAAGGAAATAACAACAGTTGCACTGAAAATTAGTGGGATTCACTCTTGAGTTACTAACATCTAGAATCTCTAATTATTCTAATATAATGAGGCACTTTAATCTTCACTAAAGTATGTTTCAAAAATCTATCCAAAGATTTTTCTTCATCAGAAAAATGTAGTTAAATATAATCTATCATCAATGTGTACAATCTGATTAAATTCTGTTGTTGGCTACAGCAGCTTATTTTCTCCTGTTGAGTTGACCTAAATACTCTTGCATTGGAAATTTAATTTGTTGTGCAGAAAAAAAATATATTTAAAAATGTGAGGTTTTCTTAAACAACCAAACAAATAACCCCCCCTCCAACCACAAAAACCAACATAGCAAGCACACAATTTAGGATTTGTATTTTTCCATTGAGTTACTGCAATTGCACACATAAAAGACAGGAAAGGTTTCTAAAAAATCATTTTCAATACAAACAATAGGCATCTTAAGGATATCCAAGCTAGTAATTTTGAGGATAGGATATGCATTCTGGAATGATATCCCCTATTAAGACTTCAATAACTGCCTGTATACTCCCAGTTGACCCACTGGAGAGTTTTCCTTGTCAGAGGATCTCTAAACAAAGTAGAATTTTCTCAAATATATTAGTGGATTTTTTGTATAACAATAGGTCCAAACAAGCTTTGGTACTTCCATTTAAGAAATAACCAGAAATATAATTACATTGGGAAAAAAATCCAGAACCAAACCCAAGACAGACTCGAAAAGGAGAAATGGGTTTAATTTCTAACATTCTCAATGTCTGAAAATTTGCAGGTCATATCCCTTAATCTTTGTCATGCATTATGAAAAGATGAAAAAGCTGAATATTCCTCTCAGTTTATTTTCTCTAGATTTAAACATCCTTGTTACACTCATTGAGCTCATTTTGAAGTTATCCTTACTCTAGCTGTCACTATTTAGGATATTTTATTTTACAAACAATGGTGTTATAAAGCAGATGTGACTAAATAAGCTTTGGAAAACATTTTATAAAACTGTTTGAAAAATCAGTCAGGGGATATATAAGTCAATCTATCTTCATCTTCACTAATTCCTTCAGGAAACTTTTAAGAGAAGAAGGTAGGGAAGTCGTCTTCTTCAAAAAAAAAAAATAAACCATTCTCAAACAGACCAYGCAAATCCAGATGCTGACGAATTAATATAGTGCTTATTTAACTGGTTTAATACTGATGTCAGGCTGAGAACTCTACTTTACTATATCTTGCTAGAACTTTTATTTTTAAAGTCAGTGTTACATTTTCTACCCTAGCTGGGTAGCAAGGAAACTGATAAACTTCTGCTTAAAAAATGCTATTAGTAATTTATCTGGTCTACCCCTAAATTCAGTTAGAARGTAAATGCCATTCCAGTCCTGCTGACTTGTGAGTGTTCATGCTATCAACTTGTTCCATATCCTCTTCAATTTCAGACTTATCCTCTGCTGAGCCATCTGTTGTGATGAGTTCTAGCATGTGCATTGCTGTCATTCTTTCATAGTGCAACCTCTTGAACAATTTTTGCTTTCCTGCAAAGGTCTTGCCTTCTCTAAGCACTCCTTAACAACGTGATCTGCAACTAGCTGAGCAGACTTGTTCAATGTTTGGTTTTTTTTTGTTTTTCTTTTCCCTCCTGTCTGGAGAAGGTGTTGCTGTTCATGTTGATTCCTCCGTCAATTGCTTTTCAAAGTCCTTTGGATTAATTTAGTTTTATTCTTGGTTTTTATTTTTTTTTTTTGTTTGTTTGTTTTTTTTGTAAAGGTTCCACATAATTTCTACTTTCTTTCTGATAAAACACTATTCAGCTTTGTAAAGGTGGTATCTTAAATCTAAAAATTGTTCTTACCTCTTGACTAAACCACCTTTTTTTTCTTAAGTGTTTCACTTTTTGGAAGGTATCCTTCAGTAATTGCTCTAAAACCTCTAACTATTTAATTCCTTTAGCTTTGCTTTTCAGTTTCTTCCTTAAAGGTGTTTTTATTTTTACACAGGTTACTTTTCAATGGACCTGATGGTTTTTGTAAATCCTGGGAGGATGTTAATTATGATGACAATGGTTAAACAGTTACTCCTCACCAACAAAATCTTTACCCAGGCCTGGGACGCTGCTTGGCATCAAATCACAGACCACGCTTCCTTTTGCAGGCTCCTGTGCAGCTCTTCCATGAAACAAATAATCACCACCTTTAAAACTTCTTCCACTTTATCACATTCTCACATTATGTTTGGCCATGTACATTGTAGAGAAAGAGGGAAGGGGAGAAAGTAGAGTTTCCCACCATGCTTTAATTTCTCTTTCTGCCTCTTTATGTGCCTTGGCATATGATGATAAATGACTGTCTGAAGACTCACTGCATGCAGAATCTGCAATACTTGCTGGGATGGTTTAWTTTATTTGATTTGGTTCTAGCTCTCCTTAACTTACACTACTAATTTGTGACCAAACATGGTTTACTGTGAATTTCTTGTGCATTTTGGATTTCAGTGTGAAAATGTAGGTATCATCCCTCCACTGCTATTGAATTGTATGTCASAGCCCTCATGTATGACCAGATATTTCAGCCCCACATTTCTCTGAAATTAGGTGACGCGTAAAGTAAATGTAAAGCAGAGCGTAAATCAGATTATTTTCAAGTATTGGATGTGGTAAGAGTACTCCCTAGGACATGTTACATAATGTTAAGGATGAAGTTGTGATTTTAAATGCCAAGAAGGAAAATTCAGGTTAGCTTTTGAACTGTAATAGTTGGAAAAAAGCAAACAAATGTGAAACCTGGCAACAGAGACTTTATTTTTAATGTCTTTTTGTCTTTTCTGATTCCTTTACTTATTAATTTGGGGTTATTTTTTTGGATGACAGTCATCAGCTGTTATTTCTAAAAATTACAGTCTGTCATGGCCTGTTTTTTTTTTTTTATTTCTTACATTCCTCTATTACATTTTCCAGACAATTGAGCAGTAAAAAGTGGCATACTTCTCTGCTAGTGTACATCATATCCATAAGGCTTCAAGATAGGCTTTGGCCGAAATTCTTTGGAAATAAACTCAATTTTGAGTTCTCTTCATCAAGTTTTTAACCAGAATTTGCAGTTATAGGTAGGTGTTTTAAACTTCTGGAGARCAATGTAATATACTTTCCTCTTTCCCAAACCTTGAACAGGAAAAGCTTTTTCTGCCCTGTAAAGTGTAAAGATTTTGGTTTCAAGAAATTCAAMAGCTTATTCAGAATTACCAATATTGTTTTAGGGAAAGATGCAGGGCATGRCATGACTGGGCAAGAAGGTGATAATATAGTTCAGCTATTGAATGATTATTATGTGAGTGTAAGAGTGACAAAATGTTAACTTTAGTTATATTTTTATCTCTAATGATATATTTCTAAAGTCTRTGTTCTGTTTTAGCTTTCTGTGATAGTTAGAGTCAAATTTACATTTCATAAAATGGGAAATTTGTCAATCAAAGCACTGAAGAGGGAAAAATATAAATTTTATGTTTGAAGTTACAGATACTCAAATTTTTCTCCTTTGGATACATATTTTTGAGGCTGTTACTAGACCACTGTACCATCCTGTAATACACATCAATACTAAATGTGGAGTGACACTTTACAGCAGTAGTAACACAGTGCTAATTACCCAACCAGCCTGTTCTTATTGAATGGTGTTGATTCCATTTGATGATGCTTTGCAGTGAAATGTAAGTCAGAGGAGCAGGGGAAGAGTTCTGACATCTTCCTCCATCTATTCAGAGAGCTGGATGAGTCACAAAGCAAAGACAGGCTTCTCGTCATTCCCACTAAGATCTGATCTGACCACACTGCAGCTTCTCAAAATTTCAGCTTGTAGAAGGTTTATTCCAAGTATGTGGTGATTGTTATTTTCACAAAATTATATACCTGAACAGGGCTTCTCATGTCACATGTTTGCCCAAATTATCAGAAGTTTACTGCAAAAATGAACTTCCTGATAGGAACTTGACTATTTGGAATGTGGGCAACATGACATCAATATATTCTAATTAAAATGCCATTTTCAGCAAATCAAATAACTTCTATATCCTTTATTACAATTATTTTCTGAAAACCTTCATCAGCAGATGGACACTGTCTCCAAAAACATGGCCTAAAAACTTTCCTCTGCACTTTGKTTCTGTACTTTCCAGAAAACTCTTCTGGAATTTATTTTAACATAGTTTTCCTATTACATATCTTAAGAATACAGCTGCCTAAATATGGCCCTAAATTGTAATCAGCCTGGAAAACCTTTTTCATAWTTAAGTCTTGGAGATTATACTTCAGTTGTGAAAATCTGAGCAGTTTCACATACAACTCACCCCMCCAAGCAGACTACCAAAAAGGAAATATACATGCATACATGTACAATGAATAAATGAATAATTGATGTTTCACTTCAGTACATAGCACAATGAACACCCCAGTTCCCTTATTTTCCTCCTCTTTCACCTGAACATATCAATGCCTGTAACACTCTGTGTGGACAAATGTCACCACACAGAACTCAGTTACTCTATTAGCTTTTCTCAACAATTTTAAATTGTTGTTTAAATCATCTGACTTTCTTTTGTGAAATAAATCTGGAAAAGTTATTTTCATGAAGGCAATAATTTTTTGTCATTTATTTGATAGAAATTTTGTTTCTACTACAATTTCTTAGAGATTCAAACCCCAGWCATTAGAAAGAAGACTTGATGATTTATTAAAAGCCTGAACACTCAGCTYAGGCTGAGTCTTCAGAATTACAGCAGACTCTAATTTATACAAGTCAGGCTCAGAAGCTTAGGATATAAATATTCCATGATGCTGATTTCCATTACAATGGTAATTCTTTTCCATTCTAATTAGTGGGTAATACCCTGTGGTTTGATTATTCCCGTGTATTTCTTTCTATTCTTCTTCTCCTAGTAGTCTTTCTTGTCTCATTGTGCAAGAATCTTTGCTAGATACCTACTCAGTGCTACCTATTCTGCTRTATTCTCCACAATAACAAAGGAACAAGGATCCAGAGTACATCAGAGTGCAAAAAGAAACAGCAGAGGATGAAGACCCAGTGATTATTAGATTATTGTTATACACATGCACATACATGTGTGTGCTGGTTTTGGGTGGGGTAGAGTTATCTTTCTTCACAGTGGCTGGTGTAGGCTGTGTTTGGATTTGTGCTGAGCACAGGGTTGATAATACAGAGATGTTTTTGTCATTGCTGAGCAGGGCCCACACAGAGCAGAGGCCTTTTCTGCTTTCYGKACTGCCATGATGGCAGGAATTAAGAGGTGCTTAGTGGGTGGAAGGAGACACAGCCAGGACAGGAGACCCAAACTGACAAAAGGGATATTCCAGAACGTGTGACATCATGCTCATTGTATAAAGTAGGGAAAAGGAGGAGGTGGGGGGGACGTTTGGAGTGTTCATCTTCCCAAGGCACTGCTGCATGTGATGGAGCCTTGCTCTCCTGGARATGGCTGAACACCTGCCTGCCCATGGGAAACAGTGAATTAATTCCCCGGTTTGCTTTGCTTCGTGCAGAGCTTTTTCTTTCCCTCTTAAACTGTCTTTATCTCAATCCATGGRTTCTCCAGCTTTATCCTTTCAATCCTTCTGGTGGAGAAGTGAGTGAATAAATGTGTGGGRCTTGGCTGCTGGTTGGGGTTAAACCAGTACAATGCATTGCACACCAAACATCCCAAGAAAGCAGTCGATTTCAGTTTAATCCTTCCACTGTGATTGCCTACAGTAAAATACAATTCTGCATGGTTCAAACCACTGGGCTGTTAGATGTTGCTGTGTTTGCAGCTGCATGATTCTTGCCTGAGACTGSGTTATCCTACTTCAAAATGATACATCCTTATGTCAGAATTGAAGGGAGAATTCTTTCAGCTCCAGACAGAAATAGGGAAGAATATAATGGTAAACAAAATCAATGACTTAGAAAAAGCAGYTCTAAAATACTCAGCACACATAGCCTCTTGTCCTTCTTCATCTGAAGAAATAAGATACCTTGCAGGAAAATGTATCCTGAGAACTGGAACGGAATTTTAAACAAACTGCTATGTGTTAAAAATGTATCACTTATCACCTGGGTGAGCAGGCAAGAAGCCCACTTTATATGTAAATTTCTGTGTTACTCATGAAATCAAAAGTCTGGTGTACACTCAGCAACATAATTGCRCAGTGCAGAGGCAGACACACACAGACAGACCTGACTGCATCAGAATGGTCTGTCTTAATGGCGTATACATATTACCAGAAACCCATAAAAGAATGTTAAAAAGATATCTGGAGCTGCTAGGTGATACTTTTCCTTGACAGGCTAATATGCAATGCTCTTGGTAGAAATTGAGCACCATTGCTGAAAACAAGGAAAATAATCTTCAGTTTCTTTTATGCAGAGCGAATCTCAAGAAAAATAGTGCACTTTGGCAGTACCAAACAACTTAGGCATTTGTTCAGGAAATGCAAGTACAGATACATGTTTTTTCACTTATTTTTGTTTTGTTGGGAATTTTAATTATTGTATGATTACACTGCTGTAGTTAAGATTATGTCAGGACCTGAACTGTGAAAATATTTTCAAGGGACTTCAACTTGTCTAATAAATGACTCCCAATTTCAGCGTGTCACAAAAAAGCTCATTCTGGTATAAGAGCCCTCTTGTTATTCAAAATCCTTTTGCATGTAATAAAAGGCTTTAACAGTACTTTTTTTTTTTAAAGTCTAAAATACACATATATACATTATATAATATATAATATATAATATATATATATAATATATATAATATAATATATAATATAATATATAATATATATATAATATATATAATATAATATATAATATAATATAATATAATATAATATATATAATAATATATAATAGATTATATTATTGTATAGATTATATTATTCTATAGATTATATTATTGTATAAATTATATATATATACATTATATATCAATATACTCATTGAGGAGTCTTTGTTTCACATATTTTCTCGCTGAACTTCAGCTACATTGTTTGTTATATTCCAAAAAGCCCYCATTGTTCCAAAGGAATGCAGTTTTCATTACATAGAGCACCCTTTTCCTTTAAAAAGAGTCAGTAATAGTATCTTCAAAGTGACATCTGTGTCATGAAAACTTCTGTTTTGCTTAATTTCTGGYAGAAATAGCACCGAATAAGTGGACCAGAAAGAAAAATAAAGCTCATGGATTTTATTTTTCTATCTTGATGTTCATTAACTGCATCCAAAAAAATTTTCCATGGTACAGCACTGAAGGCAGAATCAAGCCCAAGTCATTGATAAAAACTCTACCCTGTTTTAAAAAGGTAAAGAACCTTGAAAGAACCCTACAACTCCATGGCACAATACTCATACTACTGTTTTTTCTTTGACAAGGGACCATCTTCAAAGGAACTCTTCATCCTTAGAAGTGTTACTTTTAATGATTGCATGTTCATTTTCCCAATCTATTTAATGAGAAATCTAATATCCATTTTCCAACACTTAACAGCAAGGAACMATTGCTGTCAATTACAATTTGTAATATTCATAGCCCTGTGTCAATAATGCTGGCTACAACATTCAGCTCTGGTAAATATTTCCATTTAATTATAATAACATTATAATTAAATAAAACTCTGAGTAGTCTTTCAGAAACTGTTCTTAAAGAATACACTTAGCAGTCCAGGGTGTTCAATTAATAAGCTACCAACYACGTCCAGTCTGTAAGACTCCAACAATATTCACATATCCTTTGATTCCCAKTGATTCTGGAAGAGAGCAGTCACTTGCATGGCTCAAAGAATGACAAGAAAACTCTGACAGCAGGATAGGACTGATTTAATAAAGAATTTAAATATAAGCATTATAAAACTAAGGAAAAAAATGACAAATGTTTTAAAGTAATTATGAAATCAAGACTTGAAAAAGAACTTTAAGATTATTTTCTTTAGGAAATAAAGCCATACACTGCAGAGATTTGAAAAACTTAACTTTATGGTAAGAACTGTGTTTCCGCAAAGCAGTTTAAAAGTGGGTTATTAGCCCAAAATAATTACCATAAAAATACATMAAAGAAAATCAAGAATCACATTGAAATAAACAAGACAAGGCACTTTTGTACAGAAATCAGTTATTTAGTGCTCTGCCAATTTGAAGAAATGTGTCTCAACAATCTTGTAGCAGTAAAATCATAGCTGAAGAAATAATATTTCAAAGTGCATATACTGTCTTTCTCAGAAATAAAAACTTTAGAACAGACAGTATGCAAACTTATTCTTTCTAAAGATTATGGAATATCAGTGAGGTATAGTTCTCACAGACTAGGATTCAGCTATATAAACCCAACAGACTTGGGTGAAGCTGGAAATATGCCTGGTCTATTGAATT
>NW_026623386.1:1489188-1499242 GCF_030028575.1 Malurus melanocephalus | reverse complement strand
TGGGGTCTCTTTTGCATGTGTGAACTTTTGAGATAATTTACTCAAAATCCAAACTACTTCCAAATGAAGGGACACCTGTTATTGCTTAATTTGCCTACAATTCAGGTCATGAAACCATTTTCAGGCTAATCTGTTTGTTTCCTTGTTTATAGTTAACAGTRACAAAAAGAGGTGATGGCAGATTTCTCCTGTGTATTTTACACCTAAACCAGAGATTTTTACTGGAAACAGCATTTGGAAACAACTGAGAAGTTAGAAAAGTTCAGTTCTTTAGCAAATATGGCTTTTAAAAAGAACATTCATTTTCAGGGGAAAAAAGTGTTTTAATTAAAAATAGCAGACAGAAATTTCACCATTTAAATGCACTTCCCCAAACAGGCAGATGAAATATCAAAAATGGGCTTTCATATACACAAAAATACATTACTTGATAGGAAATAGATATATGAAAGTAATACAGAGGCTTKCCCAAGATTCTGTACTGCTGCTTTCGCTGGCTGATGGCAGTGATATAGTGTTCTATGGTGGAGCACTTACTGGCTTACAGGCATCGACTGCGGGGGTCAATATTTACTTTTCTTCCAGTAAGACACGGAAAGACAAAGATCAATGTTCTGCTCATGAGACACGATAGCTAGATATTCATTTGGGTAAATTGCTGTACTTACATTTATTATTGAAAGAGACATATATTGTCATGTTCACATATTGTTACATACCTAGAAATAAAAATAATAGCATTCCTTACAGCACAGTTGTTCCAACATTTCCTTTGAAATTAAGTTTTTAACAATGAGATGAAATCCAGGGCAAAAACAACCAGGATCACTCCTCTCTAAACTTCTATTTGGAGCAACATTGGAATTCTGCTGCAAGCAACTCTATGTCTACATCTGACTGACTATTACAGTTAAATAATTGTTTAGGTAATCTTTAAGAATGGTGTGTTCCAGCCAAGCTGAAACAAGTAATTGCAATGCAATTTCCTTTGTCTTTGGGCAGTTGTATTTAAAACTTTGCATTTAAAGTGATACTTTTAATGGTTCTGTTCAATTGTTTTCCCTCTCTCTTCATAGAATCTCTTCTCACATTTTTTCTTTCAGAATACCCATGTTTTGGCTCCATGTCTTATGCAGCATCTAGGCAATGTTGTAGAAAMTGTTTTACCTTTTAGGCCAACCAGCCATCACCTTTCAATTCCATCTTCTGTGAATAAAACCCCAGAGCAAATGTACAGAAGGGCTCTGTTTCTTTTTATTATGACTGTCACTTAATTAATGTGTTGCATAGTTTCCAAAGAGCAGAATAACTGGAGATCACTGGAGTGATAAAAAATGCTGAATGTCAAAACTGAAGTTTATATGCCCCTTTTAATTTTTCAACAAGTCATAATCCTCAGACCTTGGAAATGCTTGTGTAGCTGACTACTGGCTCAAAGATGGGCAGATACTTCAACAGGATATTATGTTCCTTACAYAGTTCTCCACAGGGTAACAAAAATATACTGGGTTAGTCATGTTGTACAGGTTGATTTCAAAAAGAGGATGTAATGTATCTTCAAAAATTCAAATTTGCAAGCCAGCTATCTGCAAATGAAGGCAGTATCATCAGATGCCATATTTAAGGTCTGTTATTTTCTACAGAAAATCACGCGGAGTAGGGTTGAGAAAGCCATTAACTTGGTAAATTACGGAGATTTCTGCATTTTGAAGTATATTGCCTAGTGCAAAAAGGTAAAATAAGTAATTTGCCTTTAAAAAAAAATAAAGGATTAAAACCACTAACAATCCAAATAGCATTTTCTCTATAGAGTAATTTATTTTTGATGAGTGCTGAAAGAATACTGAGGGGAAAATCACTCAATAAAGCTTAAACATTATCTGATTATMATTTGATTGGTTAAGAAAAGTCAAGTATGGTGCCCAAGATTTTTTGTAATTGGATTTTTATTTTTTTTTCTAAAAGCATTTGATGTTTTGGATGTTGAATRGTTGCAACTCTAAAAAAATCAATTATGGAAATTATCCTTAAATTATAAACTAGCACATTATTAGTGCGCAATTAAAATACAGAAGGGAAACAAGTTTATCTGTGAAGCACTGCTGAGTCTTTTAACTGATGGAAATTGCTACAGATATCTTAAACACTTCTTAGGTTGATTAATTGTGTTTGCAATCCRTCAGGAAAGATACAAACAAGTATATAACATGCAAATATATAACCATCCATTTAATGAGACTTTTTAAAAACTCTGTTGAGACCTCTGCAAAGTTTTAATTTTTAATTTTCAGACAAAAATGCTTCATACTATGTTTCTAAGGAATGTAGCTACAATTTTCACCATGATCTGACACAAAAATGAGAGAACTGATCATACAGACTAATTTTATATATCCCAGTGTTTGTATTTCCACTTTGAAACATCTCTCGTAAAGGATCAATCACCATGAACCATATGGTAATAAACTATAGCATTTTGGTTCAATTTTTTGATTATATACAAGAATCATTGGTCATATTTATTTCAAAAATATGATAATTACACAGTGCATGTTTAAGGAGACATGGGTTATGTGTCTGAGGTACCACTGTCATTATGTTTTCATTGAATGCATTGCAAATTTTCCATCAAACTGTGGAAAACATTAAAGAAAAAATTAATTTTCCTTTGGTTCATTTCCTTCCTATGTGAAATCCAAAAAAGAAATACTTGGACTCAGATCTCAAAAAATTTATACTTACGATGTATTTTACAGAGGTAAGCTGTTCCACTGAAATCAGCAGGACTGTTCACACATGTATCATGAGCTTCATATGTAGCATGTGGTGAGCTCAGTCTTACCTACCAATGTGCCAGGCAAAAAGGTGGGCAAATGAACAGTGAAAAGGAAAATTATTAATGTGCAAAAATATTTCACGTTATGTAACTTTGATTACAGATAAGGACATATTTAAAATTAAGGACACTTTCTCAGAGTGCAAGAGCTGTCCATCCCCATTTGTAAGAAATCAAACAAGGCAAGCAGGAGACAGGAATAGCTGAACAAGGATCTGCTGCTCAGCTKTGGAGTAAAAAAGAGATCTATGACAGTTAAAGAAGGGACAAGTCACCTGTGGGAGGTACAGGGATACAGTCTGGATGTGTAGGAATGGGATCAGGGAAGCCAAGGCACAGATGGAATGGAACTTGGTAATGGATATGAAGAATAACAAGAAGGGATTCTATAAACCCGTGGGTCAGAAATGAAAGGCCAACAAAACTGTACGCCAAGCCCCAATAAATTAGAGGTGACAATTGATAGGGAGAAGGCTGAGGTACTCAGGGAGATTTTTGCCTCAGCCTTCACTGGCAGTCAGGCCTCCCACATCTCTCAAGTCCCAGAACTTCTAGGTGGGGGTTGGGGGAGCAAAGTTTCTCCCACTGTAAGTGAACTGCAGGTTCAAGACCATTTAATGAAACTGAATGGGCACAAGTCTATAGGGCCTGATAAGATGCATCCCAGGGTGCTGAGGAAAGTGGCTCATGTTGTTACAAAGCTACATTTCATCATATTTGAAAATTCATGGGGGTTAGGTGAATTTCTCAGTGACTAAAAAAMGGGGGAAACATCACTCGTTATTTAAAAAGGGAAGAAAGGAAACCATGGGGAATTACAGACCAGTGAGCTTCACCTCTGTGCCTGGGAAGATCATGAGCACATGCTTGTTGGAGATAAACTTAGGCATCTTCAATATGAAAAGGAATCCAAGACAATCAGTAGGGCTTCACTAAGGGAAAATCATACCTGACCAATCTGGTGGCCTTCTATGCTCARGTGACTACAATGGTCAACAAGGGAAAACTGACCAAGGCAATCTGAACTTCTGTAAGGCCTTTAGACATGGTCCCATAGATGTGGGAGATAGGGATTTGAAGGGTGAGCTATTTATTAGTTAAAGAAATGCCTACTTGGACACTGACAGAGTTCTCAAAGGTTCTATCTCAGGTATAGACCAGTGATGAGTGAAATCCCCCAGGGATCCATCTCAGGATTGCTGCTCTTTCATATCTTTGTTGCTGACACAGGCAAAGGGATGGAGCACATCCTCAGCAAGTYTGTAGATGTCACCAAGCTGAGTGCTCCAGGTGACACCCCTGAAGAAAAGGATATCCAGAGGGACCTGGACAAGCTTGAGAAGTGCACTCTTGGAAAACTCATGCAGTTTAACAAGGCCAAATGCAAGGTGCTGCACCTTGGTCAGGTCAAGCCCCAGTACCAACCCAGGCTGGAGATGAACAGATGGAGAGCAGCCCTGCTGAGAAGAACTTGGGGGTGCTGGAGAGGGTGACATGAGCCAGCCATGTGCACTCACAGCTCAGAGAGCCAAACGTGTCYTGGGCTGCATCCAAAGCAGCGTGGGCAGCAGGGGAAGGAGGGGATTCTGATCCTCTGCTCTGCTCTGGTSAGACCCCACCTGGAACACTGCGTCCAGATCTGGGGCCACAGCACAGGTGGGACATGGAACTGCCTGGAKCAAGTCAGATGAGGGCCCACCAAGATGATTAGAGGGAGGGATGGAGCAGTTCTCCTGTGAAGAAAGGCTGAGAGAACTGTGATTTTTCAACCTGGAAAAGAGAAGGTCTTGGAGTATCCTAATAGTCAATATGGATATGACATCTCATACACATGAATCAAACTATTCTTGTAGTTCTACACTTCACATCCTAGCCTCTCTCCTTGGCCAGCAAAAGACAGTTGTGATTTCTTTTTGTTTTGGTTTGTTTTTTTGTTTTTTTGGTTTTTTTTATTTTTATTTTTTTTTGTGAAACATCCAGCTCTATTTTAATGGACAATATATTTAATTAGTTTTCCCCAAGCTGAGTCTGTTTTGCCCTGTCACAACAACTGGCCGGTGATGTCACTGTCCTCATCTCTCAAGGTTTTCCATTTCCTTGGCCTCCCTAGAGGGGGAGACTGAGAGAGCAGATGAATGGGGTCTTGCAGATGGCCAGGGTCAACCCAACACATCARCATATTCAGCTGCCAGTAGTAGAGGGCAGCAATGTTTTTGCATGCTAAACAAAGTACTACTGTCTATTCTCATAATCTAGACTATCAAAAAATTCWCAAGATAAATTTTGTAAAACTATGTAATTTGAAAAACAGTTTTTTCTCCAATATTTTCTCCAATATTAGTGAAGTTTTAGAATGTGCAGCAATTCAAAGCTGATRTATACCATAGCTCATTCACACCTGTGTGGGGTAAGGTAGTTAATAAGGCAATATCACTAATGGCTCTAAAAGACTGAAACCTTTTGAGTGTTCTTAGCATTAGCAAGCCATTTCCAGACTATTTCTCGGGAATTTAACTACCATAATTGAAACCACTTTCATTTTTATAAATCATTTCTTCAGGTAAAAAAGTTTTCTGTTTACAGGTGATATTTACTGAGCCAACTATTACACTATAAAATTAGAGGAAAAGAATTACAGTATAGATGAATGATGCATTTGAAGGGCCATATTCTGACATTCTTTTCTCAGTCTACCAACTGGAWAATTTTGTCTTAATTATCCATTCTAATTCCACTTCAATAATTAACAAACCTCATCACCATGCATTGTGGTGTCATTTTTACATTTTGCTATACTCAGGATTACCTTTATTGCTAGTCTCTGTTGACAGTGCACTTTCATAGGGGCAATTCAAAAACTTCTAAAACTGAAACAGATAATTGAAGACAATTGTAAAATGCCAAAGATGTACGCTAATTAAAACTATCAAAACTTCTGATGGAACAAATGCATCTGCAAATCTGAGGGCTTTGCAAGTAAACTGGGGAAATAGGTTATGGAAAACAATCTCATAATAACAGAACAGCAAAGCACTGGCCTTAGACTGAACTCAAATCAACAATTCTGGCAAAGCACCAGATTCCTCTGAAAACAGGCAATTTGAGAGCAAATTTACATATGAATTGCAAGCAGGACATGCAATAAGGTCTCACTGTGCTATTGAAAAATAATGAAACTAGAAAACTTTGCAATTAAATCTAAAATATGAGGGAGGTGCTGTTCTACCAGCGTAGTGATGATCCTGGTATACAGAGGGTGAGGCAGGGCTTTCCCTATTCTTAACGCTGCAGAGGCTAATCTGACTAATCAGTGGCTAATCAAGGACAAGGTAGCACTCTAATAGGTATGGGAAGAGCCAAGAARAGGAATATATCTAAACACTGCCGTCTCCATCTGGAGTGGTATTAATGTAACTCCTGCTTAGGCAGCCCTACAGTAAGAAATAAAAGGTGTTTAGKCCTGGTGAGGAAGCAAGAGTATCCAAGGAGGATTCATGTTGCTTGCAGTCACATTAATGTTGCTCTGTGAATGTGAGATGGCTGAAGGGTGACTCCACACATGTGTGAAGGCAAATCTGAGTCCCCAGGCTTAACACTTAAAAGACGGGGCATGTATTTTGAGATGCAACATGACAATTCAAGTGGCTGTAATTGCAGGGCTCAATCAACTGATGATTGAGACCCTGAAATTCCACACCACTTTAGCAGTCAAAAGCTTTTAGTTCAATTATATGTAATGTCATTTCCACTGTTGTATCGGGCAGATGCTTCACTAAATTATTTTCAGAGTAGAAGAACGAAGGCAGCCTGTAACTGAGGGATTAGTTCTGGCTGCTGTGCTATCCTTCCCAAGGGACGATTTAGTCGTGTACTTTGTTTATGTCAGCAAATATAATACCACCACTGTGAATACATATCATATATCATTTGCTATAAGACACAATCTGACCTGCTAAAACAATGCCTATTTAATATCCACTGCACTTTTGAATTAAAACAGCTCTTGCTTMTTATATCAGTAACATAAAAGAACAAGTTAGTTCCTTCTTCCATCTTTATTGTTGGGCTTTCTACCATGCTGTGGTAAGACAGCACCACATTGTGCTGGTTTTTTATGAGAAGAGATAGCACCCATGATTAAAGCCCTGTGGTAGCAGTACACTGCTACTTTTAGCCACAGTTCAGATATACAATAATTACCATTTATGTTTGTGCTTATGTGAATGAATAAAACAGATATACATACAGAATCTCTTGGCTTTTTTTAGGAACAGTGGTTTCATACAAAAGTCATGAGGATTGCATTTCAATGTGTGATACTTGTATGACAGACAATGGCTGGTAACAAAACACTCACTATTCCCATGAATTTTTCTGTTCAATATATATAGGCATGGCACTGTGAATTTTTGCATTATACAGTGACAGATCAATATTTTGCTATAGGACTACAAATGCTGTCAGTTCTTCAAGAAAATATAAAACATATTCATGTCTTTTAAAAGTGCATAATATTTGTTGTATGCATGAATAGAGCAGTAGTTATCAGTAAAATATATGCAATTTAGTTATTTTTTCCACTGTTTTCAGATAGATTGTTTATTGATTAGTCAGTTTGCTCATAGGYGAGAATTTCCAAGATAATGTTTCAGAATAAGGGTGAGCAGACATGGAAGATGCACCATTTAGTTCACAGCATTGWAAGGCTGGGCCCTCATCTGTATGCTAAGGCTTTGACATTGCAGRCTGTAATGTAAATTTCAAGATGAATGTCTAAACCAGCTGGTTGGGGTACTGACAGTAGCGTAACTCTCAAGCATCAAAGATATGCTTCAGATTTATTTACGTATAACTTTAATACCAGGTTTTCTAAGGGTAAAATACATCATGTGTCTATTTTATGGGTAGATTTTGCTACCTAAACTCACCTGGGGATCAATTTTTCAAAGTACTTGCATTAAATGGTCAGCCTCCCATTTACTCTGAGTTTGAAAGTACTTKTACAATACACCTATGTAGGTACTAAACTGATTCTAAAACTGGTCAGCATGAGACACCAAAATGCCTTGACAGTTTTGTGCTTTAATAACAACTTTTAAATTAAATTTATTCATTATTTATATTAAAAAAATATTTTCCAAAAGCTGTAGATTTCCTTGGTGAAAGAACAGCCCTTGCAAATCTTCAGATGAAGATCAACATAGAAAAGCATATTTGATGTAGGACTTAYTGGTGCAAAAATCACTGATTGTGATAAGAAAGTCTGCAGGTAATACCATTGGCCAGGATAACATTCTCATTGATTTTTGAGYCATTTTTCTGTACTTAATTTACCCACTTTTGCTGGAAACCTTTAAAAGTAATCACAGCTCAAGGCYAGCTGCCAAATAGATTGAAAACTGAGCTTATATCACTGCACCCCTTCTGCAGACTGATTGCTCTTCTGCTGTAAGTCCACCTTTATATTAAATAATCCAGAATAGCTACTGAAGTTCTGGTGTCTATTATACACTCTGCTCTCCTAGATATCCTCTTTTTATTAAAGACATCTTATAATTACCTTCTTCCTCATAGGGTGCTACTGAATCACTCTCTATGACAAATTCTTCATAAAACAAGATCCAAGTTTCTACATGGTTCAGTTGAGTCTACTTGTTCTTAGTACTTTCAAAGCTATATGCAGAGACTTATTACACCAAATAATATTTTTTGTCAGCCCATAATCAATATAGTTTGGGTTTACTTGCTCTTGCACTACTATAATATYGAATATTTTCATTTAACCCTCCACAGGGAAGCACAAGTGGCAAGACTTGACTSCAGGTTCTTCTCTTTGTTGGATTTGTAATAATTTCAAGTCTGTCACTAGTCAGTGAGGCTAGATTTTCACAGGTGTCAATTAGTCTTTCTGAAACAGTAATATTTCTTCTGGAAGATTCATCTTCCAGCTAAATGTATACCGAATTATATAGGTTGTACAGAACCCTACTGGTCAAATTCTTAACACTTCCTAATGTAACAAAAGGTGAGGTAGTGATAAGTATGTAGTTTCTTTTGCCAGAGGAAGTATTTAGATTCAAAAGCTAGAAAGTTAAATTTTTCATCTTGTACTGCCACTTAGTTTTATTGCTTTACWAGGCATCAATAGGCATTAACTTGATTGTTCCTAAGAGTAGAATAGTTGAAGGCCATTGAGATAGAATAACTGTGAAAACACATTTTTGGTAAGATACAATGAACACACCAGATGTCTTAGAAATAAGTTTGGAAAGGAAATCAAACAATTCTTTTGGCATGTAAATATTAGTAATATGAGCACTAACTCTCAAACACGGCCATTCAACAATTTCCTAAATGCTGCTGGAAGGAAAATCAGATGAATAGCACAYGGCATAAATTCATGGTGATGAGAACATGAACACTGAGTGCATATAACACAGTAATCTCGAGGAAGAAAATCATGTCCCTTTTTTGCCCTTGCAAAGGTATAGAGCAGACATAAGAAAAGTTCATCTCACCCTCAAGGAGAGAGTAGGWCACAAATACAATGGGCTCCTGTTATACAAATAATTATTTCCCCACATGCGACTTACACTTAAATCTTATTTTTAGTGCCAAATGTATCCTGACAGCATATTTCAAAAGCATGAAAACTTTGCAGCTTTTCCAAGTGAAAGATGTACTTTTAATAGGGTCTGGAATCAAGTACCATCATGGTTTTCAAATATATAAGGAGTCTTCTTAAGGTAAAAAAAACAAAGTTCAAGTGGGTTCAAAACTTTTCTGAACTATATGTTCATGTTTGCTATATTCCCCCTAGGAAATGCAATTTCTTACCTTGTTATGACCTGTGCTATTAGTGACAATATTGATTAATGGTGGTGACAGCTATTAGGTATTTTGTTTGAAATGACATGACTTATGTTTCAATCAAAATTAAGATTAATCACCAAAAAGAATAATCAGTTAAATCAGCTTTATTTTAAACAAAATTTGATTCTGTTGTAATTGATTTGGATCTGATACTCATAGATAAGGATTTTATCCCTAATTTTATATTCCTCAATTGTCTATTAACATTAAAGTGACAGAGGGATTGTCTAATTATAAGTGTCATAAACCAGTATACATATACTGTTCATATAGAGTGAGCATTGACAGATGAATCTGTTCTGCAGAAACCACTAATTTTCAGAGATATGTTTTCCTGTTAGATTG
>NW_026623386.1:1479105-1489062 GCF_030028575.1 Malurus melanocephalus | reverse complement strand
AAGAAAAGAGGAAAGAGAAGAGAAAAGAAGAGGAAAGAGAAAAGGAGAGGAGTCTAGATATCTCACTCTTAGAAATGGGGCTTCCAAAGTGTACATTCCTTGGAAAGGAGTTTAGACACAACATTATACATGTATTTCCTGGTTGAATTGTTCAGGTTGAAGCAACTACCACTTCATGCTGTATTGATGATTCTCCTGCCTGACAYTCTCAGTTTGGGCAATCATGTAACCTGGTAAGGCTGATGAATAGCCCTCTGTTTAGACACACACTGAAGAAAATGATCTTGATCCTGTATCTTCATCACTATGTGAGCAGCATAAATACATTTGCTAGGTGTACTCTCTGGGTATGTGTAATCTATATGTTTATATTTGTAGGTTATGTGTATCGTATACATGATACAGGTATATAACCCTAAGGTAAAGGGCCATGGAAGGTGAGATCAAATCAGAAAAAGACCAGATGAGATTCATCTGGTCTTTTTCTGATTTGAAAATCTTTCTGATTTTTCATGAGGTTTTCTAATATAAGATAAAGGCTCTGGTCAAGGTTTGTAACTTCTACATAAATAACCAAAAACACTGAAATCTTTAATGATCAGATAGTGTTCCATTAAGGTGTTGCAATCAGAACTATCTTGTTAGAAAAAATCTACAGCACACACWTGGGATTGTAATAAATAAAAAAGTAAAAAATAAGAAATTGCTATCAGTCAATGTTACATAATTAATTTATAAGGAAGTTAGAAATGTTGTACAAAAACTTCTTAGTATCTACCTGTTTTCTAATGTTGATCTCCTCSGTGCCCTACGAGGACTTTTCAGGGCAGGAGAAACAAATGCACCAGAAATAGGTGCTGATAATTAAGAGTATYTACCCTATTTAAATACTTTTAATCTTGTAACTTACTTAAATCATGAAGTATATTTAGCATTAGATACACAAACTACAATAAATATGGGGGCCATATGCAACAAGTTTACCTGATCTCATTTGCATTTGTGGTCACAAAAAGAGCAAGAGGCATGAAAAGTTACTTTTCACTTGTACAAGGTTGAAGTATTTTCTATGGAAATAATATGATTGTTTTATTTTTCTACATTGTGAAAACACATCCCAGTTTATCATTTAAAAGGACAAATAGAGAACTAAAAATTAAGGAAATGTTAAATATTAAGATATATATATATATATTTGTTCTAAAAACACAGCGATAGAATAACCTGTGGGTTTTTTTGGGTTTTTTTTTTTTTGTTGGGGTTTTTTTTTTTTTTTTTTTTTTTTTTTTTTTTTTTTTTTTTTTTTTTTTTTTTTAATGAATATAGAAAGGAAAGAACAAAGACTTGCAGTGATGAGAGACTCTTTTAAACCACTGTGCCACAGGTAGGAAATGAGATATTTTTGGCAACGGAAAAAGTGAGAGCCAGTGATAAAGGGAAACATTAATTATACAATACCTGTTAGGAAGGAACACAGACACAACTTCTATCAGAAGTTAGAGGATGTGACACTGGGGAGAATGTGAAATGGGAGGTAGTTTAGGAAACAACTGTCTCCAGTCTTAATTACAACTGACAGGAGGTGGCTGAGAATTTGGAGGTTTAAGCTACTAGTGATGGTCACAGGAGGTTTAGGTTAAAAACTGTAAAGAAAAAGAAAGGAAGAAAGGCCTTGAAATAATAACAAAAAGTTTATTTTGGGGGGGTTTAAAGTTTTGTTTTTTTTTAAGTTTCCATCCATTTTGGGATCAGATAAATGACATAGCAAGGTTTGACTTACCATGGAGAAATATCCTACCAAATAACTCGCAATTACTGAGAATAAATAAAAATTTCTAGAAATGGGGAAGCAGCAGAAAACTGTGCAAAAAATTATAATATAGCTAAATCAGGATTTTTGTTGGACTGGGAAGGGAGGAGAAGGATGTGATTTCACGAATAATATAGTTTTCATCACCATATTATCCTTCTCTTTTTGACCAAACTGCAAGTGTAAACTCCAATACTGAATTTCAAAGCCAAATATAATGGTAAAAGGTATTTAAATATATTTTATACAATTAGATGGATCAGGGCAAGGGTGGAGGAAAGGAATAAAACCTTAAGCCCTTAGTAAAATAACCAAAGAAGTACCTGAATCAAAAGTTATTACCTTTGATATCTGATAGAAGAGAGAATCTCAGGGGACTGAAGAAGGGCAAGCCATTACATTCCTCTAGGAAAGGGGAGACTTGGGAAACCACTGACCAGTCACAGTGCTTTCAGTATGTGGAAAATTACTGGGAGAAGTTATTAAACAGCCAATTTATAACCACTCTACAGGAAAATAAAAAGGTGATGAAAAACAGCCAACACGGCTCTCTCAAGAGTAAATCATGTCAAAACAATCTAATTTCCTCCTTTGATATAGTAACTTTCAGTATAGTGGATAAGAAGGAAGTAGAAGATGAGATCGCTTTACTTTAATAAAGCTTTTTACACAGTGCCACATGAGACCTCGTGGGGAAACCAGAAAAATAGAGCTTTATAGGCCCAGCCTGAACAAAAAAAATTAAACAATGTTGAGGATTTGTAATACATGCTAACATAAGGGATGAAATAGCTGCACAACGCCATATAAAAGGAAAAAAAATAGGTGTAGGCCTTCCTGAACTCATTCACTAAAGCATTTTCTGATTATGTCCTTTGATTTCAGTGAAGGTGTTTTCTTCTTGCAGGTTTTGAACTCAGGCTGAATTGAAGCTGTTGTTAGAAAATGCATTTTACTTGTAATTACAAGGAGGCTGAGATTAATTTTTTTAAGCATCATAGAATATAATACCCACATTTTTTGTATTAATTCTTAGCCAAAATGACTCTGGCCTAACCTCGCCAAGATCAGCAACAGAATCTATCCAGAATGAGGTAAAATCCAGTCTGAACTTGCCAGTGACATTTGTGTCACTAATGGGATCATAAAGGGCACAATGAGATGTGGTAACAGTGTCGTGGTTTGAACTAATTTAATGGGGCCGAACACTCCCAAGTTCCAGCAAACCCCACTCCTTTTCCCACCCGGGTCCTAGAGACAAATTTTTCCACAGAGAGGAAAGTGAAAAGAAAAAAAAAACCTATTTATTTAACAAAACAACAACAATGACAAAAAAAAAAAAAAACCACAAAAAAACAACAAACCTGTGGGACCAGCTGTTGGATCTTAAAGTCTTTCTCTTCCCTCCTGGGAGTGGCTTCCCCCTCCGGGGTCCCCAGAGGGGTTGGACAGAGTTGCTCCGGTGGTTCACTGGAGGATCTTTCTCGCCTGTCATGCCACAGGATTCTTCTAATTCTCAGATGATGAAGGAAAAAAAAAATCGAGGAAAAAACAAGTCCAAAGAAGAGGGGAAAAAAGGAGCAGTCCCAGAGAGCAGGCAGCTTCTTCCCTGCTGCTGAGCCTGTGACTCCTCCAGGAATGTGTCTGTCTTGTACCTCTCCCTCCCACTGTTCTTGAAGGGAAGAACATCACMAAACAAACCAGAGCAGTCTCAACTAATGCATAGTTACAGAAGGGTTGTTTACCTTTCCTCCAACATAAGCAGATGATAGGAATACAAATACTCAGCTACCCTAGGACAAACATCCRACTGTGATCACCCCAGTGGCCAACCATTAATGTAATTTCAGAATGATAATGCAAAAGGGAAGGTTTTTCCACTGACACATGCAATATGCAGATCCTTGAATACTGAAAAACTYTAGAACACTGGCTCCCATCAGCCAATTTAACGTCACATGACTTTAAAGGTTTTATAATTATTTCATGGCAGGAGAATAATTTATGTAAGTAGTGATCTAACATGTGTGCTGCAACAGTCCTCTGGGTTATAGTGTGAATTATTATTACAGCAACAGATGATAATGATTTTGATCAACAATCATACAGGGCAGAACTTAGCAAGCAATAACCTATTCCAAAAAGCAGACCAAGAAATGTACCTCATAAGTTGATAGTTACAGTAATGTAAGTCAAATATAATTGATTTAAAAAGAAGAAAGGCAAGACACTAGTGTTCTTCTGAATAAACTAATCAGCAGAGTCTGGGGTCGTGAATAGAAGACAGTCAGCCAGGATAAAGAGGGAGAAAACAGAATCAGAACRTGTGAACTGTTACAAATATCAGACATGGTAAGATATTCTCTCCTTATCAATGAAATTCTGAGACCTAAAACTTCAAACAAGTATGATGCTGTTTTTCCTGACATCTGACAAAATTGCAGTTCTGTCCCACCCTCTGATGTTCTTATTATTTGTAATTAATTTTGTTATAGATTGGTTTTCTACTTYGAAATTGAGTTATGCTGTTAATACAAAGCCTAAGTGTTCAAAAGGTAAATACCCTCATTGAAATTTAGTTAAGAAAACTAAACTAAACTAAACTATGTATATCTGCTAATATATAATATATAATTTACCTAAACAACCTGGATGCAAGACTTAAAGAGGTACTAAATAAGTTTGTGATGATACAAAATTGGGAGGAGCTGTTGTCTCTCATGAAGGCAGGGAGGCCCTGCAGGGAGACATCCAAAAATTAGAGACATGGCAATCAGCAGCCATATGAAATCTAACGGGAAAGAGACTGATTCTACACCTGGGATGGGGCAACCATGGATGTATGGACAGAGTGGGAAATGAGGTACTGGAAAGCAGCACCATGGAAAGGGACTTGGGGATCTTGATTGATTGCAAGTTAAATATGAGCCAGCAGTGCCCTGGCAGCCAGGAGGGCAAGGGAGGGGATTGTCCCGCTCTGCTCTAACCTAGGGCAGCCTCACCTGGAGTGCTGGGGGCAGCTTTGGGTACCACAAAATATAAGAAAAATATAAGAAATATAAAGCTATTAAGGAGCATTCAAAGGAGGGCAACAGAGAGGGTGAAGGGCCAGAAATTGGACTCATAATTCGAATAACTCAGAATATTCTTTTATTCTGTGATTCTGTGATATGTATGCTTGTACACATGTACATGTAAATGTCATATAAATGTATGCATATATACACAGACTTGTTCACATATATGTATGGACCTCACAATCCTTGGTTTTAGACTAACCTGAGTAACTTGGGTTACCAAAGAAAGRACAGCACTGGATTCGAGTCTTGAAAGAATAACAGTACTGGGGTTCAAGCACTGTTTTTATAAGCAAGTTTTGAAGTGAAATTCCATAGATAACCTTTTGTTAGAAGAACTACTTGACTRGTTGTTACAGCTTACAGAACTTCACAAGGTGTAAGGAAAAGTACTGGAGCAGGTGAGGAAAGGAAATGTCAGAGGGTGTCAGTTTATCTCATGCATATGATAAACCACTAAAAGACATGAAAAAAGATATGAGAGCCATGCCTTTAGAAGCACTCAAGAAAAAAACAGAGTAGAAACACTCACCAAGTTCCTTGAAGAAAGCACATCCACTCAACATCCATCCGTTCTCTAAAATCATGCCACTCTCCAGTATTTTTCAGTGCAATAAAAGAAGTTCAACAGCCTTGATAAAAACCACTGTAAGATGAGTGCACAACAGGTCATATTCAGCTAAAATATATTTGAAATTCACTCAGGCTGCATGAACATATGATGTGAGATCCTTGCAAAGGCTTGGGATGTACCCAGTTCAAATCACTATTTTCATGAATCATTCAGACAACTGAGTGTGAAATGCTCTTTGACATTTTGCAGATATCACCAAACCAGGAAAAGAGTAAACRTTTTCAAAGACAGATCTGAATCAGCTTGTCAAAATCACTCTTGACTCCAATTTAGTAAGATCAAGTTAACAAGAAAGGAAAACAATATCATCTCAAGCAGGAGATAAGATTGAAAGACACCAAAATAGAAAAAAAAAAAAAAAAAAAAAAAAAAAAAAAAAAAAAAAAAAAAAAAAAAAAAAAAAAAAAAAAAAAAAAAAACTGTCTAAAGTTTTAAAGGATTGCAAATCACATAGATGATGCAGTATTATAATAAAGGAAAGAAAAATAAAAAAGGTAAATATAAAGCTCAGTTATGGAATGTACTCTACCTTATAAGTAATGAAATTATTTCCCTCTTGTCAGTTTTGCTAACATCACATTCTCYCAAGTATATAGCAGTACTTTTTATGAAAAACACATAAAAGAAAAGCTGAGGAGACAAAAAGCATAGGAKAATGGTAAAATAGAAAATGCTTCAAGATACAAAAAGTAACTGGTTTTGTTTGCTTTTCTTAAAGAAAAAAAAATGTAAGAATGAAGGTATAAGTTYTTCCAAAATGCTTAGGTGATTGCAGCAAAACTGCTCTGTGTCAATTATATCTTTGATGTATAGCTGTCTGGATTTCTTCCTTAATATAATTTCCCAATAATGAGCCAATAAGGAAAAGAAAATGCTCTACTGACTGTTAGAAAGAAATAGTCCTGGTCCTCCACATATCACAAAAAATGAAAAAGAATTTTGCATAGTCTGCAACAAGAAAGAGAGAAGCACTAAGAAARTAATACTGAAAGAGACAGGCATCAGAACCGACTTGTATGTTAAAAATKTAGACACATGGAAGCAGTATAGTTTTTCAATCTTGTCCAGTTCTACATGTCTATGGTGTTAAGAGCCTAAACTGCAGACCTGCTTTTTATCATTATTTGAAAATATTCAAAACACCTAGAAGAATACAATTGACAGTTTTCTAACACATGRAATTTTTAGTCAAACACATGACTTTTTTAGTCAAAAATTCTCTGGTTAAGATGACATGTACTTTGTGTTCAAAATACTTCCTGTGTAGAATAAACTAGTGTCAATAGGTTTAAGTAAAAAAGGCCATAATTCTCTTCATGCATTCTCTTTTCTTCATGCATTCTCTTCATGCACAGGTGTACTTTGCTTACACTTGTACTTGTCTGGAAGATTGTGAATGAAGCAAACAAGTTCCACAGACACCTGTAAATTCTGGTATGAGGRAAGTTTGAATGGGAATGTGTAGGTCTTTAAATACAAGAAGAAATAACTGAAGAAAAACAATTGCATTTGTATTTGTACAATTTGCAATTGTATTTAGAAACAGGACATGACTGATCACAAAAGGCTGGTGAGCACTGAAGCAAATATGTTCGCAACATGACTACAGTACAGATGACTTTTCAGTAGAAAATCTAAAACTATTACAGCAGATGGATGGAAATCTTGCAAGTGATTCCTCTTCTTGTCATTTCAACTGAAAAAAAAAGACTTTAACCACAAGGAATTGAAATTAAGGCAGTGGACAGCAACCTCGCCTAGAGATTTATAGGGAGAGAGGTGGGGGATAGAAGATCTTGGGGATGAAATATCAGACCATAAAAAATGTTGACTCATAGGAAAATATTTAGCCAAAAATCAGTTCATTCATTGCCACCAGTCAAGAAGAAACTAAGAGATGACTCAATAGCTGGCAAGCCTACCTTCCACATCATCACAAATAATGRTAACCTAACTGATTGAATATGCACCTCTTGGTACTTGTATGAAAGCATGAATAAGTAAAACACATGAAGGAATGAGTGGGAATGACTGAAAACATTTTTTTTTTTAACAAAATGTCTGTTCCAAAAGCTCTTGCTTTGTGTTTGCATACATTTAATTCTTACACAAGTTCTGGAACTCTAAGCCATAATAATGTCAGAATGAATCATAGAATCATTCCTTTGTAGAATCATAGAATCAATCATAGAATCATAGAATCATAGAATCATAGAATCATAGAATCACAGAGCCATAGCCTGGGTTGAAGGGACCATCTACTTCCAAACGTCCTGCCATGGGCACGGATACCTTCCACTAGAACAGGTAACTCAAAGCCCCACCCAGCCTGGCCTTGACCATGTTAAAGAAGGCAGACCCACAACTTCTCTGTTATACTTTTCACCACCCTAATCTACTGCCTCACCACCCTAATCTACTCTCTTTCAGGCTAAAGACATTTCTCCTTGCCCTGTCAGTACATGCTCGTAAAAAATCTCTCCCCCTTTCCTGAAGGCTCCCTTTAGTTACTGAAARGCTGTTATAAGGTCTCCTCAGAATCTTCACTTTTCCATGATGAACAACCMCTTGATTCAAAGGAGAGGTGCTCCATCATTGTGATCATCTGTGGGCCTACTCTGGACTCATTCCAACAGGTCAACATCCTTGTCTGGGACGCCAGAGCAGGATGCAGTGTTCCAGGTGGGGTCTCACCAGAGCAGAGCAGAGGGGCAGAATCCCCTCCCTCCCCTGCTGCCCACACTGCTTTGGATGCAGCCCAGGACACATTTAGGTCCCTGGGCTGTGAGTGCACATGGCTGGGTCATGTCAGCCTCTCCAGCACCCCCAAGTCCTTCTTGGCAGAACTGCTCTTGATTTGCTCATCCCCAGCCTGTGTTCACACTGGGGGTTGTTTTGACTCAGGTGCAGCACCTTGCACTTTAACTTGTTAAATTTTATGAGGTTTCAGTGGGCACACTTTTCAAGCTCACCCAGGYCCTCTGGATGGCAGGAATGTCAATTGCAGCACTCACTTTGGTGTCATCTGCAAATCTGAGAGTGCACTTGATTCCTTTATCTATGTCRTTGGTGATGATATTAATCAATCCTGGTCCTAACAGAGATCCCTGAGGAGCACCACGTGTCACACGTCTCCATCTGGACACAGAGCCATTGATCACCACCTTCTGGATGTAACCATCCAATCAATTCCTTCTCCACCAATCCGTTCATCCATAAAATCCATCTCTCTCCAATTTAGAGAGAAGGATTTTGTGGGGACCATGCCAAAGGCCTTACAGGAGTCTAAATAGATGAAACCTCTGCCATAGGAGGCCACTAAGTTGGTCAGGTAAGACATGCCCTTGCTGAAGCTGGGTGTCTCAAATCACCTCCCTGTCCTCCAGCCTGCCTTAGGATAGCATCTGTTCTGTGATCTTCCCAGGCACAGAAGTGAAACTCACAGATTGGTAGCTGCCTCCCTTCCGCTCTTTWTAAAGATGGACACAGTGCTTMCCTTTTTCCAGTCACCTGGGACTTYACCTGACTGCCACAACTTTTCAAATATCATGGAGAGTGGCTGGATAACTACATCAGTCAATTCCTTCAGGACTTTGGGATGCATCTCATTTAGGTCCCATGGAGGTATGTACAATCAGATTCTCCAATGGTCACAAACCTGACATTCACTTACAGTGGGAAGCGTCCTGCTCCCCCATCCTTGCCTTGTGTCCACTCACTCAAGAGGCATGGAAAGAGAGACTTCCATTGAAAACTGAAGCAAAAAAAGCTGTTGAGTGCCTCAGCCTTCTCCTCTGTACTTACCCCCTATGGGGGTTGTTACCTTGGTTATTGTGGGGATACACTTCCTTCAACCTTCCTTTTGTACCTGACATACCTGTAGAATCCCGCCTTGTTCATCTTTTCATCCCTTGCCAGGTTCAGTTCTACCTTCATTTTCCCCTTCTTCGCCTCATCCCTGCAAAACTGGACTGCATCCCTACACTCTTCCCAGAGTACCTGTCCTTTCTTTCACTACCTGGAGGCAGTTTCCCAGGGTGTCCTATTGACCATCTCCTTGAAAAGCTGGAATTTTGCTTTTCTATAAAGTTCAGTGGCCTGACATTATTTGTCATCTGACCCCTATCCCTGATGGATGGGAACTCCACCAGTGCATGATCATTGCAGCCCAGGCTCCTCCAGTCTTGACATCCCTAATTAGCTCACTTGGGTTGGTGACCATGAGGTCCAGTCTATCTACCTGGAATAGGATTTTATCCTCCATGCATTCCAAGATTACCTACAGCTCATCATGTTACTTTCCCAGCAGATGTCAGAATCAGAATAGTAAATTGGATGGAAGCAGAAGTGATCATAAAACTATAGTTTTCTGTTTATGCTTGAGCAAACAGATTTCAATTCACAAATAATTAAAATTAATTTGGGTGGTTGTTTTT
>NW_026623386.1:1476557-1479012 GCF_030028575.1 Malurus melanocephalus | reverse complement strand
TTTTTTTGGTTTTTTTTTTCTTATATTTTTTTTTTTCTTATATTAAGTTCAGGTTTTTTGCTGGTTACAGAATGTATTTTATTTTAATTTGTGGTATATTCTAGAGGCTTTTATAACTGTGTGGAAAGGTTGTTAGAGGAACTTAGTTGTTGGACAACAGTCCAGAAACAGCATAATAGTTTCATAAATAAAATTTGCTGCCCCTTCAACTGGCAAACATAATTTTTGAGAAATTACCATTTTTCCCCCACATGCATATTATTTACTAAGTTTAAGTTATCCAACATGTGAAATTAAATTAATTCACTAAAATGAACTTTGGAATATTATCTCCTTCAGCAGCAGGTTTTTAATTTTCTTTAAATGAGCCAGTAATTTTAATTGTTCTCTTTTTTTTATGTGTTTCTACATAATTACTGTTTTTACAATGTATAACATACCATAGGTATTATGCATAAATTCCATGTCAGAAATCATGTCCTCTCTAAGTCTCACAATTGCCTGCAAGAATTTGAAAATAAAAATTWCCTTTTGCAAACAATGCTTAGGTAATTTTATGCCATGAATAGCTGTCCTTTCGTATTCAGTGAGTTGTCTAACTTTAGCTAACCAATCAGTAAGTCTGCCTTGGCAAATATATTTTTCCTCTTCAAAATTCTGATTTAGGGAAGCCAATAACTCTGCTCTGTATCTAAAACTCATTGCAGATTAATTTGGAATACTGAAATTTTCTCTTGAATCTTGTATAAACATTCTGCATACTGTGATGAATATTGATCCTCAGTGTGGAGCCTTGACAGCAATTTTTTATGTGTCTGATAATATTTCTCTTGGACAATGAGGAGAGATGATTAAAATGAGTCCTAGTGGCTARGAGGAGCATGAAATGCAAGACTATAAAGTCAGTAGTCCCATTTTCTTTGCAGGCCATGCCCCTAAGTCAATTGGAATATGTGTGAAATAAAACCATTAAATACAATTTATATTCAGTGGAGTAAAACTGTGAAAATATAATGTGTGACTTCAAGCTTTGCCTTTATCATCTCCTAAAATAGGCTTTGCTAAGTAACATTGAAAATTACTCTACTTTTTTTTTTTTTTTTTTGTTTCAGTTTGAGTTGAATAAAAGCAAGCCCTTTTTCACATTCCTTCTGACAGCACGCAATCTACTGACTGCCTGAAACTGTTATCTGCATTTACTAAGTATTAGCATTTTATTTCAAAAGCCTCATGACTTTGTTTTGGTCCTCCATGACGACAATAGCATGCATCTCTGTCTCTGCAACAATCTAACAGGGAAAAACCTYCAAGTTGTGTATGTACTTCATTTTWTTTGGGATCTACGGCAAATTTCAGCCACTTTAATGTCTTAATTAGCWGTGGGTGGAGATACATAATCTATTTAAAACAGGGATAAAAGTACCATAAGATAAGGCTGCAAAATTCTTTACAAGATGTAGTAAAATTTTTAGGAAATTGTTTCTTAGTAAGAGCAYGGAGATTTTTAGTAAATGGAAAGAGAAATTGCAAAGTATKAAAAARTATGTGTGATTTTAAAATCCTGTAAACCTAAAAGCAATTTGTAACTCTGCACAAATCCTTTAATGAGATACAAAAAAATCTGATTGCCACTTGTCTTCCTACAATGCAAAGAATTTTATATGCATAAAAATAAAAAAATTTGGGAATCTGAATAATTTATGTTAAGAAGGTATTTTTAAAACTATCACTTAACTAAGACAATATGATTGTCTTTATATACATAACTAATATTATATCAGAGTCAGAGTTCTTTAAATCTGACAAAAACACCAAACTCTCTTAACTTACACAATATATTTTTTTTTTTTTGGTGAATTTACAATAAAGAAGAGATCAGGACTGTTTAAAGAGATGAACTATGGTTGTATGTGAATTTTTTTTTGTTTGTTTGTTTGTTTGTTTGTTTGTTTTTTTGGTGCCAATAGAGTTGTGTGCCAGCTAAGCATGGGAAAGAGGGACAAGTCCAAAACAAGAACTCAGTTATGCAAGAAAGTAGTGGCAATGAGACCAGATACTTGAAATTTATCAACACATGTCACTTATCAGCAGTTCAAAATATTTTTCATAGATATGTTGATCTCTGCTCTTGATGAGCCACTGCTAAAGCCTGGCTTTCCTGTATTTCTTTCTTAAGCCCTTTTCCCCTGTCAYGTTATGTGAAGATGAAGCTGTATCCCTTTGAAAAGTTCAAGATACTTTCTAAATATATGCTTGTCAACTCGATTAACAGTTGTGTAATCCCCATCTATTATGGACTATACTTGACAGAGTGTTTCTGTGCTCTTTCCATCTTGCAAAATGCAAATCTATCTACTTGATAAGTTTAAATAGATACAACAGATGGGGAAAAAATACAATTTTTCTTGGTTTTGAGATACTTGCTAATTTTAAAAAGCTTTTCATTAAATATAGC
>NW_026623386.1:1442148-1474648 GCF_030028575.1 Malurus melanocephalus | reverse complement strand
GCACAAGTTACAATAAAATACATTGAAACAGCAATTAAATTAATGCATTTAAGAATTGATTATCCATAAATATAAACCATTTTACCTCATGAAGAAATTGAGAAAAAATAGATGTAATTATTAAGCTCTTAAATTCACCTAATAATTTACTTCTTCTCTTCCAGGAGATGCATTAACAAAGTGAAAACTGATTTTAACTCTTCTGCTTGAATAGCAGAAAAGTCCTGCTCCTTTTGACTGAAACTAGGTTGGCATTATGGCAATAGACAAATACTTTTCCCAGGTAGATTGTAGAGGGTAAGGAAACACTCTCATTAGCAGGCAGTGCTGTCAGTCCTGCTGCCATTGCAAACAGCCTTGCACCAATTTTTTGACAGAAGTTTGGATTTCCCCAGAATAGCAACATGCTGCTGGTAGATGGAGCGCAGCAACATCTCCCTGGAATTGGTGTGAATACACTGAGTTTTGAATCTCAGAGCCCTGCAGACTGTTGTTGGTATAGGCTTAATGAATACCTCTTCCAGGGAAAAAGAAAGCCTTGTCCCTTTGGAGGGCAGAAAGGAGAAAGATTTACCAATTACCATTCTCCTCCCAAAATTTGTATTGCCTTTCTCCTTCTGACTGTAATACTCAGTTTTGTCTCATCTTCTGAGAGGATAGGACCAATTCTGACTGTGGTGGCCAAAAGTGAAAGATCTAAATCCTTTAAAGTACATTGATTTAACCACAGTAATAAAGCCAAATGGTTCCCATCCCTGGAGAGGAGTCCTAGGATAAAGCAAAGTTGGAATCCAGCATGACATGCATCCCCAGTCCTGCTGCAAACAGTAGATAAAACTTTTGCTGCTGCTGACACTTGGAAGTAATAGATTAATTCCAAGTGGTTCAGACTTCCCATTCTTAGCTTTCTTTCTGCCTTCATTATTTTCCCAGAAAGTTTTCAGACTGCTTACTAGAAGCTGACTGCTGCAGCTTTCATGTGGTGTTTCCTGATATGTCATGGAATGCTCCATAATGTCTAAAAGCCATGAAAAAGGTGCTCATTTTGGACTGAGGAAGTGGAGGACAGAAAGAGAAATAGTGGAAAAGTGGGCTGAATATGCTGCTTTTTCTGTAATTTTCTCGTGGGCTAGATTTGGAGAGMAATTTTGACTCTCTAGCCCCATTATGAAATAGAAATTTTTCCCACTGGACTAGGTGAGAACATTTTTAAAAGGTCTGGATATCTGTTTTTATTAAGAGACTCTTTAGATTACCTTATACAATGTAAAGTTTATGAAGAGAGTACATTAAGACACTTGTTTTAATGGAGGTGTGAGAATTTTTTAAGCATGCTGACAATGAGAACATGACTCATCTATGTGAGAGGATAGAGAATGGACTATGGGACTGGTGCAACCTTTATTTCTCTTCTGGTGAAAATGTTTTCTCTGACAGAAAAAAAAGGTAGTTCRGTATTTCTTTCCTTTTAAAAAATAAGTTTCAGCTTCCTTGACAGCAAGCAAAAGAAAATGTTTTATGTCTCTTTGCCACAGAGRTGGTTGAAGAACCCTATATATATATATATTTTCCACTGGAGAAATGAAAAGAAAAAAAATGTTAGCACATATACATTTTTGATGGACACACCTGTGACTATATGTTAAGGAAAAATTATGGGGAAGGTATGTAAAATCTTTCAGTGATTCATTTTTTCTTCCTCCCCAAAGTAGTTATTTTCCCAAGGATTTTGACATTATAGCAAAAATCACTGTTAACACACAGGCCCAGAAAAAAATCCCATTTCTCTACAATAACCTCATGCTGTGGTCCATGTTAGTCAACTCCGTCTTTTCTTGTGCAGCCCATTAACAGTGGCAAGAACAGCTGAAACTTCCAATAACGAAAATCTCCTCCACTGGTAAGAGATGTAGGTGGACCAGTCTCCATGGGACACAAAATGGATTGTAAGAATTCAGTGAAAATGTGTTTTGGGAAAACCTTCCTTATCCAGCTGAAGAACTTGCTGCAAAGTTCCTCACAATAGAAGCTCCTGTCACCACCAAGACTGATCACGTACCACGATTTGGGAGATCTGATTCCCCATATAAATATTATCATGTTTAAAAGATCCTAATAAGTAAGGAGTTCCAAAYATTCTCTCAATGACAGGGCATAGTCCTGTAAGGTGACAACAAAGGCAGGTGCTCACTGAGAAGAAGGGAGAAAGGACATGAGGACGATAGCAGGATAGAGAGAAGCTGGCCCTTCCCCAGGAACAACCCATTCCACAGCAACCAGATGAGACAAAAAGGGCATGTTGATGCTGGCAATGAGGTTCAGGCAAGTGCCCAGAATGCCAGGCAAATCCTTATCAGTGACTTGTTCATCAGTCCAGACCTGACCAATATTCTAAGCTTAAACAAGACCAGTAGCCTCTGATGCTCTCAGAGGGAGAGACTTTTGAAAGACAGAGTTTCAGAAACTTGTTAAAACTAAAAGGCACCAGAAAATCAGAAATTCTGTTTTGCAAAAAGAAATCCCCCAAGCCTGGCATCTCTACATGAAACATGATCATTCCGCTTCAGTTTGCATTATGTTATAATGGGGATTTCTTTTGGGAAATATTATATGTATGTTATTTAAATATTGTTTATGTATTATACAATGGTTTCCAATTACAAGATAAGTGGTAGAAAGGGTAAAACACTAACAATGTTCTAAAGACACAGCACAAAAAAGGTTGAGTAGCAATGAAAAACAAATGTTGATATTGCACAGTGGCACACCTYTAAGACTTTTAATGTTTTGTCACTCTGCCACTGGCTATTTAAAGCTGGCAAAAGCAACTGATTATACTTTTCAATAACCATTTTGTCATAAAACACAAATCTGCTTCTCCTCTACATAGTGAATGTCAAAAATTATTTGAAATTCCTTCCTTCCTCCTTCCTTCCTTCCTTCCTTGRCCACCATTCCCCACATATACTTTGCCATTGTATAAGAGGTTTATGTATTTTATACAGTTGTCTATAACTCATTTTCTTGGCATATTTTGTTATCACTGCTGCTGGAAAATTAATTGGGTTGATAAAGGAGATTAAATTCAACCAATAAAGGAAGAAAATCACATAMATATTTCTGATTTCAAAAATCTTTGTGCATGCCATGTTTTTCTAGTATTTTACTTTGCCGTTATAGCCATACCCGTAACTACTCAGAAGTCATTACCAAGCACTGCACTTTACTTGGTTCTGCTTTACACATCTTTTACTGCAGATGAACGTCAGCAATTGTTCCTGCAAARAGCAGCCTGGTGTCCTTGGTAAACTTCATAGGGGGCAATTATAACCACTGATTGCCCAGTTTAGAGCCATTGAATAAAAAACAAAACTCCAGAACTACCGACACTACCTTTATTAATAAGAGAAATAKTGTTGTTTTGTTCATAGTGCTTGATATATTTCTCCCAAAGAAATAAAGAATACCAACAGAGCAAATTTTGCAGCATTTTTTTCTTTTGGGTGCTCTAGATTTCACTCAACATTTTGCCAAGGAAAGTCACAGCAAGCTTAACATGAAGGTGACCTCAGACACTTATTACTGTTAACAGCCTGAGAATACCTGTTAGACGCTGAGAGTTTTTTGCCGTCTAATCCAAAGTACAGCCTATTCCACCGGGACAATTTACTTCAGGTTTAAATTACTTTTCAATTTGGGTTTCTCATGTCATATTTGCTACTAGTAACTTTATCTGGCAWCTTATTTTAACATAAAACTGGAAGAAAGTAGCTTACAGAATTAAAAATCRCATTGCCCTTTATGCCCTTCCCTGTGTATTTTTTTTTCCTATTTCCTCTGCACTTTTTAGAAACTAGAATTTTCTTGTGAGACAGGCCTGTTTTAGAGCTCACACTGCAGGTGGCAAAACACTGCAGGAACTTAGTCTTTCAGTGGTTTTTTTTGAAAATAACCAAAGGTAATACCACTGTGTCAGAATAAATTAATTATGCCATCTCTGTGATACAAGATGCAATGCAAATGGCATGAGYTGGAAAGGAAATAGAACTGCCAAAGAGTTTGTTCTCAGTACCACATTATGCTTTAGGTTCTTGCCAGACTGATTGGCAATTACTGAGGAACAAGCAATTATTTTCAGAATATTTGAAGTAGATCTAACTTACCCTGAGAAGATTTAGTTGTCTGAAGTTCATTAATTGGTGTCAGATCCAAGTAAAAAGATGGGACACATTTTTCTGTATAACTCTTGCTAGAATAGCTTAAGGAAAAGGAAAGAAAAAGGGAATAAAAGAAAAAAGAACACATATTTGCTTAATTTAAGTGATATTTGAAACATGCCTTCAAATTTGACACTTGTTTTAATCTTCTATTGCAAATATTCTTTAATCTTAAACCACAGTTTTAATCTTCTATCGTAAATATTCTATTGTAAATACTGGTATGTGCTTTTATCAGGCGTTGGMAAAAAAAAAAAAAAAAAGTATGTTGTTTTAAATTTCTGTGACAGAAAAGAGCCATTATCAAGGGGAAGAAACAATAAATTACAGTTCTGAGACATAATTTATCTGGAAGCTAGTACTATTTTTTTTCCAATGAAAAAAAACTTAGAGACAACATCTAGTATATTTTCAAAGAAGATGCCCAGTCCATTGACTGTTAATCACGTTAAAACTGGAAATTGTTTTTCATTTGTTTTAATTTTATTCTTATATAACCTGTCACAAAAGCAGATGTTGGGTTTCCTCTTTGCCAACATATGCAGAACCACATTTTAGCAATGCACCAAGAATTCCATGGAAATTTTATTCTGTTCTGTCAAGCACCCTGTTCCTCATTTGGGCCTTTTACAGAATTTCCAGCTTGGTAAGGTCCAGACATATTGTACCTTGTAAAAATTGATGAGAAAATACTCCTACATTTTTATCTAATACTAGTCCCTTAGGGTTCTTCACATTTTCTCATTTCATTGTTCCAGAAGTGTGAATTTTACTCAACCTCTCACTTGCTAAGTTTTTATCGACATTTAGGGCAAGCAGTGATGGCAGAAAAAAAGCAATGGTACATACAGTCTTAACCCTTTGAAATAATCCTACTGCTGAGCCCCTATTCATTCAGCAGGAATTATGTCTTGATGCTGTAGCATAAAAAATGCACAGCCTACATGACACACAAGGCTGCAGATTCCACAAAGGTTGTGCTGTGAGCACAGTACTCCAGAAGCTCAGGAGAGACCAGGGCAGCAAAAGAGGCTGTCTGGATAGTGAGACAGATGATGCTGCATTACAAGATGTTGAGAAAATTGAACCACAACACTGCTTCAAATGGAAATTAAGCACACAAATGAAAAATAAAAAAATGTAAAAGGATTTAAATGCAAATTATTTCAAAGACTTAAGTGTGTTACTTAATCTGTAAATGATTTTTTTTTTTAAAGGTAATTTTGAAATGACTGCAGATTGGAAAACAAACCTATGTTAAACATGTAACATGAGCATTTGTGTACTGACAGTTCTCAAGCAAGGTAGAATGATAGCATGAAGTTTCACTTTTGTCAGCTATTCCCATTGCATACACAATTCTGTATATTAAACAAAGTTCTGCTGATATTTATCTAGTTCTTAAAAAAAAAAAAAAACAAACAAAACAAAACAAAAAAACAATTCAAAGTATTTCTATGTTTTCTTTAAAAATGTATGACCTAAAGAAATACTTAAATTTGATCTTGTCAACTACTTATATAATAAATTACCACTTCATAATTTGTCTATTTGGAATGCTCCCTAATTTATTTGGATGAAGTAAACAAGGAAATAATTTAAATCATCTGAAAACAATATGAATATTACAATTAACAGTAGAATTGATAGCAATTGTCATGGTCTATATGAAAAGCAGAATTGTCATGTACTATTGATATTTTGGAATTATAAATGCAAATAATACTTTTATTCTACAAGATCTCTTATGGCAAATGAAATACCCAAATTAATTCATAAATGGTAATGAAACCAGAAACTACTGCTTGCTAATCATGACAAATCCATGACCCATAAATACTGACCATGCGAACTAATAAATGAGCAGATCTATTAACCAAAAGGGAAGCTGGTTGCCGACTTCCTCAGATCACTTGCCACTGATCTACCATAAGTACATTGCTCYTGAACACTAGAAAGACAGAGATATTTAGGCTTTGTTTTACATACCAAAGAAACAGAGTATGCATTTTGGTTTTAAGTTTCTCAAGGATCACTTAACATCGCATTTTAAAATCTATTTGCAAAACAGACTAGCACTCTGGAATACAAAGGAAGGCAAGGCAAAATAAAACAAAACAACTGTGTGCCAGTACAAGAAATGACTTTGAATTTTGATTTAAAAAAAATTGCAGGTTCTTTTCGGATAAGTTAGATATTGCAGTATTTTTTTTCATTATTATTTTTCATAATATAAATTTAAGTTCTGACACCAATGGTGACAGTATAATTGTAATTCAGGGTAGGTTAAAGTTTTACATACACTGTAGAAGAATTAGAGGTATGAATCACATTCTTGAGATTTCATTGAAAGTAATAAGAAGTAGTATTTTCTTTTCACCTCAATTAGTAGTTTTAAAATACAAACTAAAAAGCAAGAACTTCTTTAAAAAATGTAGGGAAATAATACAGAAAATGTTAAGGGCAACCACGTAAACTTAAAGAAGAACACTGTATTTGAAGAGTACCCTAATAATCATAATTTGTGTGTTAGTGGAAYAAATCTGAAATAAAGACATTAAGAAATGCATTCTAATTGAAAGTTCTCTTGACTGGGAAACATTTTTGCACCTGTATATAACTTTAGAGCAGCCATACAGACAAGAGGGTTGCTCAGTGTATTTTGCACATAAATTGGCTTATTCAATTCAAAATCATTGTAGGTGGAATAAAGGGATTAAAAGGTAGACATTAAAAACAAAATTTAAGTTCTGTTATCAACAAGCCCTTTCTCATTTCATTATTTAAGGTACATATGATCAGCATATATTAAATTCCTTTAATTTGAAGTGAAAGCAACCAATTTCTTTTTAATATGAAACMATTTGTCATCACAGAAATGCTTGAGTTGGCTCTCCAAGTCTCTGAAATCTGGGATCATGGTAAATTTTCCATTCGATAACAAAACCAAAGAAGAAATTTGCAGCTTTTCTCTGCTTATYTGATTAATTCTATGCTAAGCAGATGCAGCAAATGCTATGCTAATCTTTCTCTCTTGCCACAAAAAGCACCCCTAACTATTGCTGATCTCACACTGGAAAGTTTTCCTTGCCACATTATGCATTTTTTTGGTCATGTGATCCACCAATTTCAGGGTTTCACAGGACACAGTCRTCTCATTAAATATAATTTACTATGAAGCATGTTTTTACTTTTAGRATTATAGCATTTTTATTCAATGCAAAACTGTATTAAGTCCATATTAACATGCTGAAGTCTACAAAGAATTACATTTAAATTGCAATCTCCTTAATACAGAACTGGATATATTTGTAAATCTTTTAAGCTCTTTGTTAGAGCCAGCATCAGTGTTTATTTCTGAAAGAAACCTCCTGAGAAGTGATTTGTATTTAATAATCTGCTTATATAAAATGCTGTTRCTGCCAAGTTCTGAGACTTGTATTTAGCTTTTCTTAAACTGCTTCCCTCAGTGTGTCTGTCACTTAGCCATTTCTCTCTGTCACTCCCAAAGATTTCAGAAACATTTACTTAATTTTTCCAAGACTGATAGAGATGAAACAATTAGGTTGTACACACAAAACTGATACTGAATGGAGGTGGGAGAGGCATGCTAGTTTGCTAACTGTAGGGAAGTTTGGGAATTAATTTTCTAATTGTATAAAAAAGCCTGTTATTTCCTTTACATTAATAGCTTTGACATGGAGATGTGTCTTATTAAAAATATACTTGTCTGAATTAGAGACACTGAGYAGAAAATAAAGTAATTTTGAAGCATTCAAAACACAAACCTGTAATGGGTACATTGACCATTTGTTAATTTACTGCTACAGAATTTGCAGAAAAACTTCCAACAAAAAATATCCACAGTACTGCACTTCTGTTTATACACAATTGCAATAAGAAAAAGACTTACTGTACTCCAAAATCTTGACTCAGATAAAAAATACAGTGTGTCCTTTAACACCGTGGTCTGCATTCTTATTTTCTCTCATGCTTAGGTTTCAGATACCAATACACAAAATTGTCTAGTTATTTATTTGTTAATGTAACTCTGATCAGTGTTAATTTGTTTTGTAGTTCTAGCAATCTCGCCATAATCTTGCACTGAAATTTTGCTGTTGAGGAAAGATGGAGACAAAGCCCTGCTTGGTGATCCTGGAGGCATTGTGTCTGTAAGGGAGAAAGATGAATGGGATGCCTTCCCATACATGTTGTGGAAGTATAAACTGAGCAGGACCTAAAGCATGTTATCCCAAACACGAGCCGCGGACAGCTGGCCAGGGCCTGTGGGCCACCTGTGTCTGACCCATTTATCTTTTGTGTGATTAGTGAAATTAATGGTGCCATARCATCTTTCAAAACACATGGGAGCCTGGGCAGCAAGAACTTGACCTAGATATGCAGGAGAGCAAATACTCTATGCCTGATCTTTCTTCCTTCCTTTTTCCTTCACTACCTAAGACAGATCAGAAMCTGCTCAGCAGTTCTGCCAAATCCAAAATACATAAAGGTTAGCWTAGTAACAACATTTTCCTTCTCTCATGTTATCTGCATGACTTTATCTCARTAATTATAAGCATTTCTTCAGAGGCAAAAGTAATTTTTATATATGTCAAAGATTTTTATATATTTTTTGTCCGCTCATAGTTTTGGTTTTGATGGATTTCTCTTAAAACATGGATTGTAATTTCACTTAGTCCTGAATGGTAAGTTCTATTAATTTAATTTACTGCCAGAGGAGGGTACTAGTGTTTTATTTAACCTGCAGGAGCTATTTCTTGCATGAATAATTGAACTGAACTTAAAGAAAACATATGGCCTTGCTTCTCTTCCTTCCAAATAATTTCTATGATGCAGCATATCTTCCTCACAGAGACGCCTTTCACTTGCACTGATTTTCCTGTAATTTACACAAGTCACATTCTGCTTTGACATGCTGAGGGCAAACTTTAGATGTCTATTTTTGCAGCAAGATATCATTGTATTGTGATTTTTTTTTTTACTAGCTCTATGTACATTGCTCAGCAAGATACAATAGCAATGACAAATCACTGCATTTAAAGGCACAAAATCTGAAGCCAATTGCACAATATCACTCTGAGTGTTTTCTGATGAGGATCAGAAAGGAAGATTCTGAGGGAAACAAATCTGTCAGTAAGAACATGGAATAGATTCTCTCAGAAGCTATGCCAAGGGACACAGATTTCAGGGAAATTATTAGAGACAGCCAGCACAGCTTYACAAACGATGAATCACACTTTGYTAATGYCATGACATTTTCTAATGATRGACTGACTCTGCATTGGTGGCTGAGACAACAACTGGTGTCACCTACTGACTTCCATAAGGCCTTTGACATTGTTTGCCTGGTGAGGTGGCGAGATGCAGGTTTGATAGATGGACTGTTCGATAGATAAGGAATTGGCTGGGTGGCTATATCCAAAGAGTTGCAGCCACTGGCTCCGTGGAGATCATTAACAAGTGRTGTTCCTCAGGGATCCAYCTTAGGTCACATATCATTCAATATMYTTATTAATGTCATCGACAGTGAGATAGAGTGTAACCTCAGTGTGCTTTCAGGTGACATCAAGCTGAGTGGCACACATGATTTACTTGGAGGAAGGGGTGTCGTCCAGAGGGATTTTGATAGACTTGATGGGTGAACTCATGTGAATCCCATAAAATTTGACAGGGTCTAGAGCAAAGTCCAGCCGCCAGGACAGGAAAATCCCTGTTACCAACAGAGGCTGAGGGATGAAGGGATTGAGAGCAGGCCTGCAGAGAAGGACTTCAGGGTGGTGGTGGATGAAAAACGACATGGATTGAAAATATGTATTTGCAACCCAGAAAGCCAAATGTTTCCTGGGCTGCATCCAAAGCAGTGTGGTCAGCAGGATGAGGAAGGGGATTCTGCCCCTCTGCCTTGGTACAATCCAACGCAGAGTGCTGCATCCTTCTCCAGGGTCACCAAAATATGAAACAGGGCGTCCTGTTCAGGGGAGACATTTAGCTGAYTTCCAGAACCTAAGTGGGGGCTAGAGGAAAGATAGGGAGGCACTTTCTTCTTTTACCAGGAACTGTAGCAATAGGATGAGGAATAATGGTTTTATATTGAAAAGGGGTGGATTTAGATAAGATATAGGAAAGAAATTTTTTACAATGAGGGTCATGAGACAATGAAAGAGGATGCCCAGAGGAATTATGGATGCCCAGTTCTTGACAGTGTAAGAACAGTTTGGATGGGGCTTTGAGCAACCTGGTCTGATGGAAGGTGTCCTTGTCCATGRGAACAGGTTTGGAACTAGATGAGCTTTAAAAGTTCTTTCCAAGCAARCCATCTCGTGATTCTATGATTTTAGATCACTCRAGTGTGTAGAGCTATGAGTAATGAACAACTGAAAGGACGGTTTCCTTGAAGCAGGACAAAAAGCACCTGTCCCAATTTAAAGATGTTTTCAAGCCCTAGGTTTGCTGSAAGACATGGCAGCAGTGCTGTATCACTTGGAATACTTTAAAGCTATCTCGAGTTGTGGCATTATAAAAACCTTTTCTTAGGGTCTCCACTCAGTGGAGACACTGGGCTCTCAGCTGGATCCAGCAAAATATATCTTTTATTAATGTGCTCTATGGGCTAAAAGTGATCATGTGTATGAATTGCATGTACTGTCAAAACAAGCAAAACAATGAACTTGCTGCTGAGTCAATAATGTCAGAGCAAACAGTAGCTATTGACTCAACAGGGTTATTACACTGCCAAAAATTGATAGCTTAACTACAGTGCAAAAATATGAAGCAGATGCTACTGAATAAAAAGCTGTAAAATTTAATTACTCAGATGCAGACACAGAAGAAAAGTGTAGTCTGTTATGAGATGTAGATTAGTTTTAAATATTTTGACATTTAAAACTAGGTTTTAGTAGAAACCGCTAATGCTTAGATACATTTTATCACACTTTTTATCATGCTATGGAGCAAGCAGTAGGTTATTAGACAATAATAAGGCTGTGCCTTTTTTTATATACTTTTCATTGTATTCTGCTTTTATAATAGCCATTTAATGTTTTTCAGGAAATTAGGGAAAAAAATGATTTCTAAATCATTCTCCTGAATGTTAGCTCACTGTGAAAGAGAATCAAGACTATAGCATTGTCTATATTAACTGTCACAGAAAAGATCATCATTTAAAAAATGTAACATAAATGCACATTTCCGGTAAATGACTGCACAGGGAATGTGAGAGATCYGTTGTGGTTTGACATTATCTAACATTTTAAATACCTAATTTCCCAGGACCATTTTTTTTTTTCCTTTTCTCTTTCTTTATGGGTAGAGGTTGGAGGAGTCTAAACATTGAGTAAAATTATACATACAATTTTTGAAGGTATAAAGCAGATATGTTTAAATGTCTGCCTCCATTTRATATGTGTAAAATATTGATATTATTTTCAGATTTTTATTTCAAGAAACAGAAAATAATTTAAAACAAATTTATAACTAYGGACAACACAAATAGATATTTTGTTCAAATTTCCAGCTAATACAACATATTATGACCTGATTTAGACGGGGATATTGTCAAAATAATATTTTCCAAACACAGAGTAATGGTTTTAAATTTAAATCTGGAGTCTTTTGCTATAGAAAACACAAAATAGTGAGGCTGTCTTGTCAGAGACATAAGATAATTTCTTTCCCTACATGAAGGAGCTTTGGTGATGTGCATTTCATTACAACCAAAATACACTGAATTTACAATACAGTAGAAGGTACACACATGCAGACACAAACAGMGAGAGCCTAATTTAAAACTTTCCTCGAAAAAACTGCCATGGTTTTCTTCCCTTGATTTAAAAGCAAACTCTATCAGGTTCCAGTATTACGGTGTGGTATATGTTAGTGATGCCTGATTTCTTAGACACTATCACAGAAGTGGTTATGTAGACTTTAACTACATGATTAGAAATCAAAATTATGACTGCTTGGAAACTATATCATGCTCAAGATTACTTTCTCTTGTGTAGGAACAGATGCAATGAAATTAATGAACTGAGAGTGCTAAGGCAAGAGGCACATAACAAAATTTATATAGCATCTCATTGAAAAAACACATTATGCAAACCCAGGATATCAGATAAAACTTAATACCTCAAAATTTAGTTTTGCATACTCCTATGTATAATTTGAGATRGGAAAGAAATAAATGTAAAATGTAATTTGTGAGATAAGGCCTATAGCACTAGCAGTGAGGAACACAACACCTTCAAAACATGTTTTAGGTCAGAAATAAAAGTCACACATACAAGAAAACACTGAGCTGCAAAGTCACTTAATAGTTTTACTTCATGGTAAAAAAACCCCTACATAATCTATTATTCAGGTGGCAAAAGGATTAGCTCTTTAAACCAGCTGCTTAACTGATGAATATTAGTTGTTCAAAAAACAAGCAATCTTCTAATAGCTTATTTTGACATCAATATTATGGGGAAACTAATTTTTTTTATTATTATTATTTTTTTTTTCTTTTCTGATACATATAGATAACCATTTCCTACTAACACAGAAAATTGAGGAAAATCCTCTCTTTTCTGCAGTRTTGTGAAGAAATCACAGAGCTGAATTGGCATTAAAGAATAATAACACAGTTGAGGCAGTRGTATAGAGTGTGTCCTTGCTGTAATAGAGAGTGGAAGGTTGAAGAAAATTTCTTAAGAAGAATCTGTCATTCAGCGCAATGTTGCTTAAAATTACACCAAAGAAGAAAMGAAATAAGGAAGATGTCTGATTATTTTACAAAAGGTTTATTCCCGGAGAAGGATTGTGAATGAACAGTGAACAATTTTAACGAGAGAAAATTTGATTGGAATCAATGTTGCCCATGCTGTTAAAAGTAATCTTTACCTATAACTTTTACAAGGGTATTTACCAGTGTGGTTGGGGGTCTGATTATGTGCTCRTCTGGGAACATGGAGGGGATCAAATCACAGAATGCTTTGCATGTCTGGAAAGTGCAAAMAATTCCAGAAATATTTAGTGTTGTAAATATACTGGATATACACAAAGCTAAGGACCATGTCAGTGTTTATGCATATTCTATGCTGGAATTCACACGGTAGGTTTGAACTGGCAAATCTCAACAGCAATTTAAAAATTAAGGAAAATAATCTATTGCTGTTTTACTGACTCTAGGTATATAAAAAAATGTAGAAAGAAAAATAAGTCTTACCAGGCATTAAAAAAAAAAAAAAAAAGGAAATCAGGTACCTAGTATGACAAAAAAAAGTTGCATCATGCTCTGTATTTCACTTCACAGGCAAGAATGATCTACGTCCTTGAAGTTATCCTCTAGAAAAGATCTAATCCCTTTAGCTATAATTCAGAGAAGAGAAGGATTGCACACAGTCTCTGGACCAGACAACCACATACCACTTTTCGTAATGGTCTTTTCTTTTCTCTTACTTTTTTCTTAGTAATCACTTACTAAGCCTAATGTAACACTTTGTTTCTAGCAGTTTTGCTTTTATCGTTTCTTTGTGGATGTGATTTTTAACATCTGGTCATTCTCCAAAGTTATATAAATAAATATTAATACATAAATAAATCCTAAAATATTGAGATGTGAAGTATAACAAGCAGTGTATGCAACAAACTCCTCCATTTTCCTGCTGCACCTGAAAGGCAGGACTCAATTTTCACATTAAATGTGACAGGACAGCAGGTTTCACTTTCAACAATAATGAGCATGGTGGATACTTGYAGACCTAGGAAAAAGAAAAGACTCCTAGCTTCCTGACAACTGGATTAAGAATTGACCTATTCCTGGTAATTCAATGTATCATTTTACATGTATGGGGAAAGGATATCATCAGAGCCGTAAAACTTCATACTCAATCTGCMTAGATGCAAATGATAAAAGTAGATTGGAGCAGGAGGAAAAAGCAATATTTTAACCTGCAGTTCCTGAACTTTTGTCTGAACTCCAATTCCATTTGCCCTTTCCAAGTACAAAAGACAAAGTTTTGGAATAACTGCTTTGATCATTAAAAAGGAACAGTGCCTGAAGAATTTATGCTGTTATTGGATCTCTCATAGCAAAGGTAGTAAAGAAAAGATTCATCTCAAGATAGAAAAGGTTAGACAGGCAACTTTTTATTGCTTTTCTTGGTGGAGGACAAAATGGACACATATTGGAAGGTTTAATAATATCCAAACTTTTCCTGACTGCAGGGGAAAAAAGCACCAGCAAAGCAAAGAAAAACTAGAAGCCAMTTGTACTGCTCATTTAAGAGAACTCAACATTCATTATTTTCCTTCTCATGTCCATCCCAGATAACTGCTACTGTTTGAAGAACAAGAGTACCCCTTCTTGACTGATACTGTCAAGGTCATGGGCAGTCTCAGACATGTTAAGGTATCTGTTCTGATTTAGCATCCTAGGTCACTGTAGAGGATGTGATCCATTAGTTAACAGTTAATATCACAGTATTTTTGTAGGCATCTCTGAGGGATGTGTGTTGATAGAGCACTATTTCTTCCCTGCAAGTCCGGCATTTAGAAATCAGTGGCCAAATCTTTTCAGATCTGTTTCACACTCAGAATCCTCAAAATGACAAACATAGAAAAGAAGCTTTTTTGGTTTTTTTTTTTTCAAAGAACAAACTATTTCTTCATCAAAAAAAAAAAAAAAAGGTGGAAAAAAGATTGCAAAATATGACTAAAGTAGTAGTAGTTGATTTACATTAATCAATTACTTAATTTATGAAAATATTCAGCAGAGCCTTTTACACATGCAGTGCAAACTGACATTCAATTGCTGGTGAACCTTAATGACATTAAAAGTAAAATTAAGCTKATGTGCTTGACATTAATGTCTGATTTCAATATATTTGAAAGAATATTTATTTTTTATGCTTARGTTAGACAACACTGGCTTGTGGTAATCTGAATGAGACCACAGTCTTGCTGTAARCATATTGTGTATGGATGAAAATAAAAATTGTATTTGTTAAGTATATCCTACTATTTCATTTATGTGTTAAATTTCATAAATCTGTGCCATATAAACTACRCAATTCATTTTTCTCACATGAGCAAGATGCACTCTTTAACTAGAAATGAGTGGATACCAGTCACTATCCTCGGCATAGGAGACTGATGACAATACAACTGACKTAAAATAGGTTTAATTTTTCTGATTTCTCAGGTTCTTTTAAGCATTTATATGATTCCATTTTTCTGGTGGGGGTTTTGTGGAAGATGTGTAAAAAGAGAAAGCTGACTGCTCTTATGACAAATTACACTAAATATGTTTGCAGTATAAAATAAATTATCAGACAGACTGTTTTCTCATTGTTCTAATAATGTTTTGCCACATGAAACAGTAAATCACATTTGGGTGCTTAATTTTTTATTTTGATTTGTTTTCACAGTTGGCAGCTTTTCTTAACATTTTTGTTTAACTTTAGTGACATAGAAAATAATGCAACTGCTTAGAGCCAGACTATGTGATAAAGCTTACCATGTGGGAAACAGATCTTGCACAGTACATGTCTCTTCTTGTCAAGCCAAATAGGCAGTTTTCTTATTAATGGGATTCATTTGGACATGAAAGTTTCACCACAGGCTTTTTGTTATCAAGAATTGCCACTTAAAAGAAGTATGGCTTAAATAATGGAATATACAAGTTCGAATTTTTGCAAATGTGAAAGACATACTGCTGCTCTGTGAAGGCATTTGACATTTGGATCTCGGTTGTATTCTAAGCAGCTAAAGGCAGGATTAGCCTTTGATCCCTTGTGAATGTAACAACCTGGAATGCAATCATTTTTAAATCTTGTTTCCATGTATCCTTCAAATGCTCTGTGGGCTGTCTAGGTCAGAACCAATAACATACCAAGTGCAACTCAAGCTGCATCATTCCACAATCATTCTGTGCTATTACTCGCAGGATAGAACTTGTCAAAATCTTTTCATTTGATGATWTAAAGACTTGCTGTGCACAGCTGGGATTCGGATGTTAAATACAGGAATCAGTTAAATGCAGCCAGTCTCAAAATAGCAAACAGCATTATCATATATTGTTTGTGCTGTAACACATCTCTAGTCATGAAGCTTTGCCAGTGCTTCACGCTCATGACTTGATTTCATACAATTGCAGTAGCAGCTGATTATATTCTATGCAGTTGTATATTATCTTGTATGCAGAAACACAGTTTGCTTAAACACATGGTCTTGCTGCTCTTCTTTACGTTAGACTTGATCTGACCAGGTGGGATTTTCTCCCACAGATGATATATTGTATTTGTTTTTTGGTTTTTTTTTTGTTTTTTTTTGTTTTCCCAAGAGACAATATGGCCTGCATTATTCTGATAATAATAGTCACTGTTCAAGGAAAAGCAAGTCCTTTTCATATGTTTATATCCCCATCAAAATTCTGTGGAACAGTGATTTTCCGGATCATTTTGGAATATCCTGTACAGTCCATTTCCTTTTTCTATATGAGATAAAATTCTTGCATGCTATCTTTCATGACATGTTTTTTTTCAAGTATATACTTGTATGAATTGAATACTAAAGATAATTTCCATCTTATCTAGTACAAGATGTGAATATGTTTAAAATACACAATTTCCTTCTGTTTACATAGAAGATTTTTTATGGCGGACATTTCTAACACTGGAAACCTAGGAAAAAATAAAACAACTTAAAAATTAGTGGGTTCACAATTCTGTTATTTATTACTCGGAATTAAATTTAAAACATTACAGACCTCAGATATAAAGTGGGTGAAATTCTAGCAAGAATGGTCWAGAACTTCTAAACCTCTCATATCCTTATCTTTCTGCTGGGTACCTGGCAAACATTGCTTTTTAACTGGAGATTATAAAGACATCTCAGCAAGCTTATAGTTAATGTATTGAAATCTATAACTAACACCAGATACAAATCCCACTGTTTTCTCTTCTTTTGTGGTCTTTACCTCTCAAACAAAAACATGAAATAAYTTCTAGGTATGTTCTATGCCAACCTTTGTTATTTTTAAGTCAAGCCATTGTGTCTTTCAAGCACATGTACACACATATTGTACATACACACAAGCATTTCTTTTAAGTTAGGAATGCACTGGCCTTTCTGTCTTTGACTTTTTTTTCACATAATTGGATTTTTTTTTCCCCCACAAAATTTTTCCTGTTTCTCTGTCTGCTGTTTCAGCACAAATAAAACTCCTGGGCAGTAGGAAGCAGAATCTTTACTTGTGACTAAAACACAGCCTCTGATATTTTTTCCATTTGTTTATTCCCTTCCTGGTTTACCACAGGAGTCTGCCATCTACAGTCTATCTCTCTTGCATTCCTGCAACTTGGGCTTTAGAAGCACTTCCACTGAGCAGCCTGAGTGGTTCTGTGAAGTGCTTAGCAAAACTACATTTATTCTTTATTTGTTACAGTTCCACCATTTAGTTCCACGCTTGTGCTACTGCTTCCTACTTTATAGATATAATCTTGTTTTTATAATCCAGTACCATCTCCCCACCTAACTGCAAGCTTTTAAAGTCATTACTCAGAACTTTATTTATGTCAGGGGACCTGCTGAGGCTAAGCACAGAGTCTCCACAAAAAAAAAAAAAAAAAAAAAAAAAAAAAAACAAAAAAAACCCAAAAAAAAACTCTTGCATAAGCTTGGGGGAACTGAACCAGCTCTTTGTACAGAGGTGTATTTTTAAGGGAATCTATATACATTCACTGTCAGCTAGAGGTGATCTGTGCTGAACAGCCATTGTCTTGATGTTTAGAGAAAGACTCCCACTTTTAAGGGAGTAATGTAATTACATTCTGCTAGCTTATAGCTGTCCCCTATTGAATATGACATTGTGGGAGGCTGAATATGATCTGCCTCCCTCAGAAGGAATTAATTTTTGCTTAGTAAARAAGACCTTTGAGCTATTAGTCAGCATGAATGGGATGAAGAAATGGCCTTGTGGGCAGAGAAGTGTGTGTACAAAACTSTTTTTCATTTGTTTGCTTATAGCACTGCTGGAAATTTTATGAAGTGTTGTGAAAAATAATCCTTGAGTTTACCTCCAAGAAACAGAACTGGGGGGGTTCCAAGGACATAAGACACAAGTGCTCTGTAGTGAGACTGCAGTTTCTTGTGGGGTGGAAATTGTGTAGTATACCATATTGTGTCATTAACTTGGGAAGTAGCTTTTGATCCCCACAAACCTGGGACTCCTTCCTGCATAGACTGCTTACCTCGGACAACTCTATCTGTGACAACCTGTACAAAAAGCTATAGGGACAAGTGCAAAGAATGCTTGGGGAAAATGGTTTAATAACTTAGTTATTACCCAGTAATCTCAAAGCATGTTGAGGTAACTGGAGTTAACACATCCGGGGAGTTCATATTTTTGAGCTATTTTTAGATTATATGGCATTTCCTAACTACATTTTCGAGTAAAAACACTCTTTCCATCCTCCTGCCTTTACATGCCTGCCACAYTCAGAAGTGGGAAGTAAGTAAAATGAAAATCTTGAGCAAAAATCACATTAGTCTGCATCTTTATGCAAGAATCTAACTTCTAGTGTTAGTGTTCTGAGTATTAAGAAATTGCATGAAAATCARTATATCCAACTTGGATGGGTGTCACAATGAGAGAAATCAGAGACTGACTTTCATTTCTGCAAAGGCTTGGCATTATCTACGTACAATGCAGCATGAGAGGGACAGGGATCTGAGCATTTGTGTATCAGCTGCAGGAAATACGTGCATTGGAGAATGTCTCTCCTGTAGCTCACATTTCCACATTGCTCTTCCCCCTTGTGCTCCGTTATACTGATGAGCCTTGTTCTTTCCACGTGCTGGCCCCGAATCTCTAGTACAGCAGAAATAGTTCATAAATAGAAAAATCTTATTAAGTTTCTATAAAAAAATGTAGTTTATTATCCCAACACATGAGCTCTAAAAATCATTCTTATGATTTATCATTTAATGGTAAGGACATTTCTTCCACACCTACAAACACACCAATGATCCTCCAACACAGGTTCTCAGTTTGCCATGAAGAAACAAATCTTTTCACAGAGGAAAAACAATGAAGGCTCTATGACTACAAATCATCATCCAATTTTGGGGGGAAGATAAACTTCCTAGAGAACGAAATTTTGCTTTTTAGGGTACAGAATTTAAAGGATGCAGCTTTRATTGAAGTATAATTGATATGAAGAGGTTGTTTTCAGTATCACCGTGTTTCTAAGAATTTTACAAGCATGATGATAAAGTTGATGATAAAGCATCAATTTCCACTACAAGGAGTTATGGTCCAATTACTCCATGCCATTTTACATCATATTAAGCTTTCAAGTGCAGCAAGCCTTTGTGTCAGGGCTAAAACCTATCAGGGGATCAGGTGCCCTCTAGAGTTCACGGTCCTCCCAACTCCCTCCAGCTGCAGTGCTGAATTCACTGCCTTAAAGCATTCACAGAACCTTCTGGATGCACAGGCTGAGGAAAAAAAAAAAACAACAAAACCACCAAAAAACCCACCCCAAACCCAAAACATCAGCTTTTCCAATATTATGTGCCATCCCTTTTGACAAATGCGACTACAGATACTTTTTAAARCCTTTTTAGATTTTAATAGATTTACCATTTATTTTAAATGGAACTTGGATGTCTTTTTTTGCATTTTATTAACTTGTTGTAAAGAAACTATTTGCTGTTAAGAGATTATATAATCTGTAGGAAGTAATAATCATTTAGCAACTGTTCCTTGAACAAAACTAACAGCATGTTTTCTCTTAAGAAAAATAACCATGCAGGAGCTTGAGAATAATGTTTGATTTGTGATACAAGGCAGATAGTGTTTTTGCATCAAGCTGAGCTGGATACCTGCAGAAAAGCCTAAAAGCAGGGAAATCTGAAGGAAGAAAAGTATAAGCTTTCTGTAACACATAATATTCTGAAGGTGTTTATTGAGATCATAGATTTAAGGAGCAAAGGGACTAATTTTTCCTCCCCCCGTGGAAGGGATAGAATTCTAAACCCCAACTACAAAGGTCTCTTGAGAGCTGTCTGCAGAGTCAAATCAAACCACAGAGCTCTCCACCGAGAGCCCCACACTCCCTCAGCAGCATGAAGGCCATCACTCCTTATTTCTCTGCTGGCAAACAGAGGAGCTCTATGTAACATAACTGATCTGGAAGAAACTTGCCTCTAACTTAATGCTGACTGGACTACCCTTAATTAGGCCATTTCACTTTGTGGAGGAGTCATCCCCAAAAGCAGGACTGCCCACAGGTATATAAATACTCTCCTACTTATCTTTTTTATTCTTGAAGGGAATGTCTGTCAGCACAGCTCACACCTTTCACTAAACAACTTGGGAGTCCATGTGTTTTCCTCTATGTATTTCCACAAGAAAGGATATACTGAAAGCAAGTCTGACCACCTTCTGCTCCCTTCTTTGCTGTTTTAAACTTCACAGTAAGATCCTTCCCTATTTAAACAATAAAGTGCATTTTGTGAGGCTCTATGACTGTCAGTGTACTGTATATTCTTGCAAAATTACAGAAAATATTTTGCAAATCAAAACAGATAAGGGAGAATTTTCCAGGTAAGAGAGAGAAAGGAAGTTTATCTCTAGGGCACAAATGCCACAGGCAGTGGCATTTGGAAATGGAAAAGGAATGGGAAAAGCCTGTGACCTTGTAACAGGGAGTTTTCACGCAGTGGAATCAGAAGTCAGTATTGGCAGGGCCCTGCTCCAAGGAAGCCTGAAGCAGCTGCTGCTGTGAACACCGGTTCCATGGGCCATGGGCTGCAGAGCAAAGGGGATGCAGGGGGACACATTGGCCATGAAGAATATTGGTGAAATTTACWGCAGATTAGAAATTAAAGATCATGACATGCCTTTTCCAGACTGTTAAACAGSGTTCTGAAGAACAGCTACAGGTGCCTGAAGTTTCCATGACTACACCATGACTACACTGTTAATTAAACACATGGTAAAAAGAAAACTTGGAGGATCAAGACTGCAAACCTGAAAAATTCAGATAATGTTTTCAAAGACCAGCTGTGCTTTTCTGTTGAACGTATTTATTTACTTTATTATGCAGATTGCTGCTCTTTTTTTTTTTTTTTTTTTTTTTTTAAGGCAGCCGAATCGGTACTTTCAAATATGGAATATCTTGCAGTAACCACCTCATTTGTGAAATCTCACAAAACCAGAGTCTTCTTAACTTTATAGAGGAGAGATTGTAATAGCCCCCCACTCTCTAAATTTCTATCAGGTGTGTCTAAATATGTTCAATTTTGATATTTCTTTTCTTTACCTCTGCCCTTTTGAATATACAGCCAGAGAGTAATAGAAGACAGCCATTTTGCATTGTAAGAAAATTTAATTTCAGATTGATCTGATTTGTGATTAAGGTATTGAGTATCTCATGTGTAGTATCTAGTATCAAGTATCTGCATCTATATTTCAAGATAAAGTGACAAAACAATTAATTTGCCTCTCATTCCTATTGCAACAAGAAAAAAAGTCTCTTTATAAGTCCAATTAGATTTTCACAATTGTCACAATTTTCCTTTTAATACCCTTTCTTTGGAACAYAGTTTAAGTTGAATGTGTCATAAGAACATTTAATTGAAAATTACTGTGACAGGTTTATTATAATATTAATTAAAAATCATACAATTAAAAAATATATTTAAAGACTTGCTCCAAAGATGCATATGATGAAAAGTATAATTGCACAAATTATGGCTGCACTGTCGTACAACTTAATGTGCTCCTAGGTTGGTGGTTTTAAACAAATTATCTTTGCAATTACCTTTGTATGAGGTGTTTAATCCAAGCCAAACTACACCAATGTTTTCAGAAATACCTTCTATCGGAGTGAAGATGAAATAGGAACTATACAATGCTATCTTACTAATAGGGATTCTTAAATTTAATTTTTACATGTGTTAAAATACAATAATCTAGCTGAATATGTATGATTTCTTCTCATCATGCTTTAAGTGGTCTCTGTACCCTACAGGGGTATCTCCTACCTCAGGCATTTAGTTCTTTATAACTTCTGATGAAAACCTGCCATTTCAAAACTCATGACTCAGTCAGCTATTAYTTTTTCCTTCTGTTAGCTTGGTCTTTTGGGAAATGAAAGTATATATTTATAAGTTGTGCTGGGTTTTTTTCCCAATATTTACCTTTTCAGATTTCCTTGGAGTGTTTATTATGAATCTGCATATGTATTTTTTCAAAGTTATCTTTCAGAACTAACCAAAAAGTTTCTTACAAGACAAATCTGACCACAGTTTTGAGGGACAGACTGGTCCAGGTATTGCTCCCTAGGGATAACATGAATACAGCCACACCATGTTTAGCTTTGTCCTGTTTATTTACATTTCTCCAATACTCTCAGCAAGCTTTACAACCTCAAAATCTTCTCACACCAAATTCCAAAGCAGAGAACACAACTTCTAAATGCTATTTAATATAATGATGTCAGGATGATACTCTAGAAGAATTTCAGGTCCTTGCAATAGAAACAGAAAAAAAAAAAAAAAAAAAAAAAAAAAAAAAAAAAAAAAAAAAAAAAAAGAAAAAAAAAAACCAAATCATTTTTCTAAGGCCGTAGGTCTTCCCCCCTGAGATTCAGAAGAGAGGTAGAATATGCAGAGTGCTGATGGCCCCTAGAAAAACAGGAGTAAGAGGTTTCAATTTTATCTAGACTCCAGCAATTTCTTCTCGGACTTCATACTATACATACACAGCCGGAAAAAAATATTTATAATAATTAAGAAATAACAAAATCTTTTGAGAATCAAAATACATTTTTAAGATGCTTAGAAAGACTGTATTTCTAACAGGGTGGAGTTGTATCTCTCCCAGAGACAGCATTCTATTAGATATATACACTTTTTATGTGTTTAGGCTGACCTGAGAAGACACACTCCAGTACAATGCAGAATTTCAGTTTCCAAATCATCCAGATGCTGGGAGGGTTCTGTGCCTCTCTTGTGGAACAGGCAACAAGATTATCTTCCTATGGAATTGAACGTATGGTGAGCAAGAAAGGACTAATAGACATAAAGCATCTGTTCCAGTGAAGGTTTAGGATGCAGATAGGGTAAGGATATCTATACACATTTTTTATTATTTCCTGTTGCATTGTTAAGAGTACATTTACAAGGACGTATTGTTCACTATGACTAAATCAATTTTTTAAAAAGTGGAGTATGGTTATGGGCAAGTTTTTTATTTTTTTCTCACATGTATCTCAAGCCCTCTGAAGACCATCAGGAGTGAGGACTGCACAGGGCTTCCAGGTGTAAAATGACAATCTGTCTTTAGCCAGATGTTCTGTTGAATTAAAGAAACTTAAAATGAGTAAAAAGAAAGAAATCACATGTATATCATTAATATATGTCTCTGCGTACATAAAATACAATTATATATGGACACCTTTGTGTAGATATATCTGCAGAGAATAYYAAAAACTTTGTTAGTCCAATCAATCCTTCAGCAACATAAAAGTCTAAGTTATCTAACAAACGAGAAAAGGCTCATTAAACGCAGATTGTTATTTGCTCACCCTTCAGTCTCCTCCCCTCTCCCCTGGCAGGATGCTCCCCCTCACAGGGATCCATCCCTTGTTCCTCACCAGGGGCGGGTGGGTGTGGCTGCCCCAAGGCACCAACACACCAAAGTCTTCTGGGGTCAGGAGGTWTTTCCTCAGCCCTGGGCTGGCTTACATTTATTCTACACATTCCCTCAGCATGGCTCATGCCACTGAGGGCACCACACAGCCCTGGTTCACCCCTGGAGAAGAGAGTCCCTCCTGCCATGTGCTGCCAGAGCCAACAGGCATTGAGCCTGCAGGTTGTGGAGCCTGCTTCACAGGTGGATGTGGGCTGGTGTCCCAGTGTCCCACAAGTCCAGCATGGCTCAGGAGTGCTGAGAACAGCCATAATGATTCACCAGAGTTGAGGATGAGGAGTGTATGGTTTGAGGAAGAATTGATATGTAAATACAGATTTAAGCCTGGTTATGTCTACAACCAAGTACATTATGCACAACAATTCATTACTGTGACACCTCCAGTAGAAGAGAAAATTTAAATAGCCTATTAGTCACAAAACACTAAAGTATTCTTCAGAGTAATAATGTAAGTCTGTTTGAGTGGGAACTCTGCACAAAGAGCCATGTTCAGATTTGTTATGTTCAGTAAATCTACTTTTAATGGTGCTTGCTTTTCTCCACAAAGATGAGGAGGGAGATATTGGTGAAGATACAAATGCATAACTCCAAGCGCTAAAACTTCAGGAAAGTAACACTTCTTTGGTTTCCATAGTAACTACTCTCCAAAATGCCACCTGTCTTGCATTTACACACCACTCTGCCAAAACTCGCAGTTCCTGGCTGACTCTGTCCTGTTACTGCTCCCTGCCCACTTCCCACTWCTTTTAATAGTGCCAAGGAAGACTCTTTATTGGCTGCATCAGGGAGCTGAGGCAACACAGACAACAGGGTAACACAGACAACAGAGCACAGTTGGATTTTTTTTTCAGTTAAATCAGGCCCTGATCAGCTTCCCCAGTTCTTGTGAGCAAGGGAGCAGAGTGAGACTGTGGTGATCAGCCAGGAAAACACAGAGGGGCAGAAACTGCTTTGTCACAGCCAGGGTGGCTTAAATGTAAGATAGGTGATGGCTAAACCTATTAGCCTCCCTGTGTTAATGATTGTGTCCTCTTAGAGGCCMCACTGGCTCTAGAGCAGCAAGAGTCAGAACAGAAGCTTCTAGATTGTCAGCAAACTGAGGCAGAATATAGGTAATATTTGCAGAGTCAGAAAGTGAGAGAGAGAATTATTAAAAATAGACATAGAAATGCTAGATAAAGACACAATCCCATCTTCCTTTAGGTCCTAAACTTCCTATAGGACCCACATATGTTTTGTTGGATTTAAATATGATCCCTCTGAAACATTTATAGAATATTTATTACACTAGCTGAATGTCAAAGTCTTAATAGCTTTAGTTTATACACTGTCCCATGTTATACTGTTAGAAAATCAAAATAGGGAGTGTAGCAGTTAAGAGGTCAGGTGATAAAGTTGTAAATTACAGCCTTTCTCTGTATGGACAATGAAAGGAGGAAGGTTGTAATTACGCTACCTTGGTGAACAAAACACTTCCTATTTCACGACTAAAGACATTTCTATGTCGAAGTGATATTATTACAAAAGGAGGGATTTGCAGGACTAAAAATTTATCCATTGATGTTTACAAAGAGAAGTGGGTATGYCTGAGTACCCACAACTCACCTCCAATAGAGATGCTAAAGCTGAACAGGGATAGCAGTCACAAATCTATTTCAATGCAATGAACTAGAAATATCTAGGKACATGAGATCAACATGGCAAAAAACAAATGCTTCCTTAAGTGCTCTGAAGGCTGGTAAGTCTTATCCCATAACAGTTTTAATAAAGGTCAAATAGATAAGAAGATAATGCTCTCAGCAATATATATGCAGAGGTCAAATAGATAAGAAGATAATGCTCTCAGCAATATATATGCAGAGCAATGAGACCTAACTAAGAAAACCACCATCAGCTTATGCATTATATGAAGGAGGCACAAATTGTCCCACCAAAATAAATACTAGAATTTCACAGGGTTTAGGTTCCTTAAAGCACAAATAGGAAGAAGAAAAATTGCTTTGAAACTGCCTGGAAGCAAAAGAGAAATACAATGTTCYMTTGTTTTGTTTTGGGTTTTGTAATATCTTGATAAAACTAAAATTTATAATATTTTTAATATTTGCACAATTAACTGTATACAAATTTACTTTGCCACTGCAATCACATGGAGAATATTTTGYATGCTATGCTTGGAGAAGTGTAATTATATTTTCCTCTCTGATTCCCTTCTCTCCTCCTGAATTCAACCCCTGTGAATAAAATGCAGTTAACTGCTTTCGTTTAAAATAACATTAGATGATCACTAAAATAAAAATKAAAATGTACATATTTTCTTTTAAAAGGTCTTTCCTCAAAACATCTTCTGAAGGTGACCATACTGGAAAATCTTTAAAGGAATGTATTTTTTAAAAATAATAATAATAAAACCTTATAATATTCATATTTTTTTCCACTAAGGACACATATATCAGTCTTTAAATTCTGGTTTTATTTTTCACATTATAGAAAAGAGAAACAGGATTACCTTTGTTTTGGCGTTTGGTGTTTTTATGGAATTTTGACTCTATATTATTCTGAATAAGCCATAAATACTTTCATACTTGTTTTTCTGCTATTTTACATTGTGCCCCCTTTATTGTTTACTTTATTTATATGCACCAGAAACCCTTAGAGATGTATCACTGTACTCCCARTTAACTCATGAAATTACTTGCTAATCATATCTTTCTAAACATATCAAGTCTGTCTCCCCTTGTTTTTCCTATATCTAACTTAGATATGTAACAGTGATCAAACATGTATACTTGGCTTAAAAATCCAGGTTATGAGAGCATTCTTCAGTGCAAATAAAAGGAAATTGCTCATTTTTTTCTGGAAGCATTGCTTTGAAGAGAACGGCTTTTCTTAACAAATCCTTATCAGTAAAAACCCTTTTTCTGTCATGATTTCAAAGTAAATGTTTGCATTTGKGATCCTTTTCCTTTGTATTGCCACAGCCCAGTTTTTATAAAAGCCATCAAGCRAAATCTGATGACATTTTAATGATAAATACTAAATAAACTTAGGAACCTCTGTGAAAAGTAATTTTTTCATCTTCATCTTTMTTTTTAAAATCAAATATAATTAAGAGAAAAGGATTGAACTCTGGTTTAGGTGGATTTTTATGCCAAACTCATCACCAAAATATCGGATCACATTCTGCTGTACTTAACAATATGATGCACTTCTGTCCTAGATAGGCTGATTTATAGAGAGTTGGATGGTAATTTATGTATTTATTACTTATATTACTGCATGCTTGAATTAGATAAATAAACTCATTTGCAGAAGGAAGAAATAGGGTTCATCAAGCTTTGGTTTCCAGGGATTGTCTGATCACTCCATGAGAAATTATTTTCTGCTTGATTCCACAGAATGATTGAGGTTGGAAGGAACTTCTGTAGATTTTTTAGTCCATGTTGCTCAGGGTATTATATAGTTGGGTTTTGAATATCTTCACAGATGGCTACTCACCATCTCTCTTGGGCAACCCACTCCACTGTTTCACCACCTTCACCATAACAAACCAAACCCAACAAGTAAAGAAAGCAACAGAAAAAGATTTGTTTTGCTCTTGCAGAAATGGAATTTCTTAGTTTGATTTGTGCCCTTTCCTTCCTGCCCATTTCATGAGTGTCTCAGAGAAGAGTCTGTAGTTTCTTCATTCCCCCTACAGCAGGTACTTATGCACATTGATAAAATTCCCCCGATATTTCACATCACGAGGCTAAACAGTCCTGACTCTCTGTCTACCTTTATATGATGGGTGCTCTTATTCCTTCATCACCTTTATGTGCTTATGCTGGACTTATTCCAGGAAGTCCATGTTTGTTTTGTCAGAGGGAGCTCCATGCCTGCCTGCTCTGAATGCAGAAGTGGATTCTGCACTCAATGTGTGGGTTCAGCCTGAGCTGACTACAATGGAAGGAACATCTCCCTTGACTTGCTGATGATGCTTTTCCTAATGCAGCCCCAAACACTGTTGGCTTTCTTTGACACAGGGCTACACTGCTGGCTGATGGTCACTTTTCTGTCCAACAACATTATCAGGTCTTTTCCTGCCAAGCTGCTTTCCAGCATGCTGTTAACATGCTGTAAACCTCCAGCATGTACTGGTGCATGGTGCTGTTCCCAGTGGGTGGTGGACTTGGTATTTCCCTTTGTTGAACAACATGAGGGTRCTGTTTTCCCATTCCTCCAGCTTTTTGGTGTTCCTGAGAATGGCAGCACAATCATCTGGTGTTCAGTCAGACTTCCCAATTTTATATCATTTGCAGATTTGTAATTTAGATCCTAATATCGTGTTTGGCTGAAAGTCTGTGGTGGTTTGTGATGGGGTGACAGTGTTCTGAAAAATGGGATGAAGCTACAATGGGTCCAGCTACAAAATGAAATTGTTTTTCATAGCAACTTAACACTGATCTGAAGTCGCTTACATCTGAGTTATCATAACATTTTTCCTCCCAAAACYAGAAGTTTGATGATTAAAAAAGAAGTGAAGCAGAATCATATAGTGAAAATATAAAAGTGTTATGATGATGATTAAGATATTTCTTTCTTTGCTGCTGCTGAATTACATTTGTCTTTCTTAAGYGATGTTTGCATGCAGAAATAATTTCTTAGAAATCCAGAGAATTTACAGGCAAAAGGATGTATGAGTTCATCTTGTGTTGCATGGTTCAGCCCAAATAATTTAAAACAGTTGTTTTCCTAGTAAGGTTGTAATTTCTGTTATGCCTGTAAGATATATATTACTATCCATCCAAAGTTTAAAGATTTCAAGTGATGGAAATAATGATTAAAATATATATTATATTCCTAATTATAAGATATGTGAGTTATTTAAAAATTAATATGACACAGAACTGTGTTGTTTATGTTCATGACATMACAGTGATATAAAARCAAAAATGCTTACGAGTGGCTCAGTCCCAGCAGTATGGTGGCACTCTGAAAACCATTGTGTTTGCCCAGAAAAAGCAACCAGTAACAACACATGTGGTTTACTTAGAAAAGTGGAGTGTGAGATTTTGAGTGAAGCAATATGACTTCTCAGTCCCAAGAGCACCCTTYTGTAGAAATTACCACAAGTTGAAATAAACCTCCTGATTTTTCAAGTCACATCACTGAGGATTGTGATAATTTAAAGAAGATCAGGGAGATACGGAATGTATGTAGACAGTGAGTACCTGTGTCCTTGTTTTTTGCTGTACCACACAACTGCACAGTTATAGCTCGTGCCATTTTGTACAGAGGGCAACTGTGGAGAGAGGATCAGCAGAATAAGGAGACAGACACGGGTGGTGTTTATGTGCTAAAGGTGCTGCTAAACTTGGAGGCCAGTGGGAATGGCCAGGAAAAGGATAAAGAAAGTGTTGAAATAAACCAGGGGCTTGAATTTGTGTGAAGCAGCTTTCAGAAGGTGACTAAATGCAGAGTTATCATAGATTGCAAAGCTTTTTGGGATAAAAGGGCAGTGAGGGGTTTCAGGATTTTTAGGTTTTGTTTGGCAGAAGGGCATTACTGGGGCAGAAGCAAGATTGCTAAACACACAAGTTGATTGTGTGAATGCCAGAAAAGCACTATGGCTGGTAGACTTGGCTGTGTCTTTCCAGAGACTCCCTGAGTTTCAATCCCAGTTCTATTTCCAGTAGTTCTATGAAATCTTTGAAAAAAGTGAGTTGAGGGTGGCCTGGCTGCAGAATAGAGATTAATTTTATTACAAACTTCTGTATTACAAAGTAATATTCTATTCTAACTTCCTAGTGTAAGACGTGAAATTAGAAAACCATAAAATCCAAAATTATAAGATACTGGCTTTAACCCCAATGTACTTCTTTTTTTTTTTTTTTTTTTTTTTTTTTTTTTTTTTTTTTTTTTTTTTTTTTTTTTTTTTTTTTTTTTTTTTTTTTTTTTTTTTCCTGAGAAGCACTTGGTGTACATTTCTACCTACACTTATTACTATTATATGAAACTTTGTCAGGAGATGCAGCCAAAAATGATAGTCTGCCAAATGTAAGTTGCATGTAAGACAATGACCCTTGGCACAGCTGAGGAATTTTCAGCACAACCCTCTCGGCCTTTTGTCTTTTGTTACAGTGTTGTTAAATGGCTTCGTTTTTCTAGGTCATACATGTGTGAATGACTGCCTTAGATTGAGTTGGAGAAGAGGAATCTGAGGCAGTGCTTAGAAATAGTATGTTTAGTGAGTTTTGAGGGAGGAAATTCAATGTCATGCAAGGAGGGAAGTAGGAGTTCAAGGTGTCATTTGGCGTGGAGAAGTTCAGTAGAGTTTTTGTTCAAAAATGGAAAGAACTGATTTTGATGGCAAGAAGCAATAACAGAAAAGAAAGTTGGAAGAAACAATAAGGAAGAAAGTTTTCCCATCCCCTGAGATCTACCTCACCATTTATAACCTGAGAGTGAGAAAAGTGTCTGTGACTTTCCAGAGTATCATTCTAACATCACAAAATAAGATATTTTAGACAACAGCAAGATATTTTTCAGCATTTGATACTGATGTCTTAAAAAAAAAAAAAAAAAGAGGCATGCATGTTTCAAATGGGAACATGTGTCTGTGCAGTTTCCAAGCACCTAGACTATATTCCTGTCTTAAAATCTCCCCAGTTTTGTGATCTATTCCTTTAGGTTTGCAGGTAAAAGACCCAGTAAGTAAGCCTTTGCTATATGCCCCAGGGCAAACAAGATAAAGAAAGAATTAATTTTGCCTCATTAGTTTCTTGTAACACATAATATGAAGTGGAGTATTCTGTTGATTTGGCAGTGCCTGTTGATAAGCCCCAATTGTAGCAAATTTTTGTACAACACTACAGTGCTGATAACAAGAGACATATGAATGATTGCCTAATTATTTTTCTTTTGTTTCATTTCAAAATGACTTAATTTTACAATTATAAGAGTATCTGTCTTCAGAATGTTGTCTTAACCATTTTCTATAAGAGMTGCTTTACAAAAGTGTGATAAATTTATGATGCAAAATGTCATTTATTCAACTAATTCTTCAGCAACCAAACTACATCAACTTTTCAAATTTCATTTTCTATATGTAAGTGATAGCCAAGTGTTTTATCTTCTGGTTTCTCATTTTGTTGATACAAKCAATCCAAATGCCTAAGTTGTGGGATAGCAAACATGGTGCCAGCAGAGTAATGCTGACCCTACTCTTTTGTCAGTCTTGATTCACTGGCARCATGGTTAAAGTTGCCACAAGTAAGTGAACTGTCAGTGATAGTGAAAGATAGAGAAAGTAGCAGCTTGACCTTTTACTTAATTTCATGGCCATATTATACAACTGCATTAATAATTAAGGCTTATTTAGTGATAATTAAAACATTTAAATTAAAAAAAAAAAATCCTTCAACAATTTGAATTTGTTTACTTTTTAACAACTTTCTTGTTTAAGAAAATCAATGTCAATTTTAAATCAACCGTATCACAAATGCAGTTTCTCATATGCAAAAAGAAAGTACCTCCTTTTTTTCTKAGCAACTACTCCTGCATTAACCATTCCTAAACGGGCAGTGTAGCTCAAATATATGCAGACTTGCCCTTAATTCATTCTGCAGACTTGGTAAAATTGGACTTCTCGCTGCTTGAAACTTCAGCTCCTCAACAACAATATTAAAATATCACACATGATGTGAAGATGGTAACTCTTACCGCTATTGATACAGATAAAACTTCATTGTGTCTCATACTGCTTATTGAGACATACTCTAAAGTAGATCAAGCTGGTTTTACCGCTAATATATTAAGCAATTTTCCTTCAAATGCAACATCTATGTGTCACTATTGAAAACAGAAAAAAAAAAATTAGTCATGGTAATATGAAGAGAAAAAGATTTTTACAGAATCACAGAATTGATCAGGTTGGAAAAGACTCTTGAGGTCATCGAGGCCAACCCTTGAGTGAGCCCACCCTGTCAACTAGACCAYGGCACTAAATGCCACATTCATTCATTTCTTTCTTGAACATCTCAAGGGAAAGTCCATCCCAATGTTTAACAAGCCTTTCTGTGAAGAAATTCCTCCTGATGTCCAATCTGAACCTCCTCTGATGCAGCTTGAGTATCTCTGGTCCTCTCATCCTGTCRCTGTTTGCCTGGGAGAATGGATCACTGTCACCTGGCCACATTCTCATTTCAGGCAGTTGTAGAGAGTGACAAGGTCACCCCTGAGCCTCCTTTTCTCCAGACTGAACAACCCCAGYTGCCTCAGCTGTTCCTCAGGGGACTCACTCTCCAGACCTTTCACCAGCTTCTTTGCCCTTTTCTGGACTCACTCAATGTCTCTCTCAAAGCCCTAAACCTGACACAGTGATCGAGGTGTGGCCTCAGCAGTGCCAAGTACAGGGGGARAATACTTTAGAGTATTAATTCAGGAAAAAAATAGCATGGTGTCATTTCAGCTCTTCCTGCTGCAGTTTAAGAAATTCTATTGAATTTTCAGATTGGACTGTATTTTTTCCATCATTCTTTCACAATTAAGAATATTCTTTGGTGCTTCATTTTCTCAACTCCAG
>NW_026623386.1:1434524-1441673 GCF_030028575.1 Malurus melanocephalus | reverse complement strand
TTCACAATGATGGAATTGAGGGGAGAAGCTATTTGATCCACTGAAACAGAATAGAATATGTGGTGGTTCTTCTGYTTTGTGTTGCTCACTGATACAAATCTTTAGAGTAGTTTTTCTGATCATAGTGCTTGAACAGAGATTATTCAGCCCAGAATTCTTCTGTAGTGAAAGGAGGGGAGCCCTGGGGAAAGGGAAAAGAAAGTGGCTTTATTGACCTGTTGTGTAAATGCAGCCGGGACAAAATGTCTTCTTTAGCACATTCAACTTTCTACTTACAAAAATTTGGCTGCTCTTGCTCTTGACATGTCCACCTTTTCTAATTTATTTCATTTGTTGTTTCCTTCTTTCTTCCAGATACCTTCTCATGCATTCTTGTTCTCCTTTCATCTGCTTCTTCTTCAGACACATTGACCCTATTTCTTGCTGCACSTATATAAACAGTGAGTGGAAGCCAACTCTTCTTTCCCCTCAAACCCCCTGGGAAAATGTAACTTGAATCTTCAGGCTCATTAACACTGCTTCTAGCAAGATGGATTTCCGATGAAAGATATTAAATGCAGTATGCACAGAATATGCCACATAGTGACCTCTACATAAAGTGTCACATGATTTTATGAATTGTACCTGCTGAGATATTAATCTGATCACTTTCAGAAGTATAACCTTTYTATAAATTTCATCAGCTTCCATTATACCGCAGTTCTTTTTCACCAAGACCATTCAAACAGTGACAAGTGCTCAAAAATTATTAGGTGGAAAAAGAACTGCTCTTATATAAAGAAATGACAAGGTGTGATGGTGTGCTCCCCTGTCCCCTTTCTGCTTAAGGAGAAATCACAGTGGTCATGATAGCTGCAGCTGCCTTCAGCTGGGCTCTGGGGAGACAAATAAACCACACAATAGCTGAGAGCTATAAATCTTGCTCGGCAGCTGAGGGACAGTTGAGCAAGCATCATCCAAAACACGGTTGTTGTGCAAATGTAAGTCAATCATCTTGCTCCATAAATAGTGAACAGCCCAGCAGGCTSCATGCCAGCATATCCCCTTGGGTAGGGTTGTCTCTCTAGGTTAATTCTCGAGGTTGAGAGAATCCTTATTGTGTCAGACACTCAGTAAGTGACAGGGGAATGTGCACTGAAACCTTAAATCTTAGCAAAGTGATATAAAGGATTGATTGCGCATATGTAATCCTTTAGATATAAACCATTGCCATATTGGCACTAGRTCTGGATTCAGCTGCACCTAAACTCCACTCTGGGAAGGAGTTTAGAACTCAYGGGTGTCCTTTCTGAACCTCATGGTGCAACAGGTGGGTCTCCATAACASTTTTGTCTGACCTTGACTTCTGTGAAACAAATGATTGAGTCTACTTTGCCATTGAATCTTATTAAATCATTAACCAATTTGCCATTAAACTTGTCCCTTATACCTATAAAACATATGATTCTCTCTTATGAGTAAAGTACATCACTCTTTCTTTAACAGAAGGAAGTATTATAACTTCTCAAAATAAAGGCTGAAAAATTATACTGAAATGTGTTAAAATTTAAAGCAAACAAGTTGGAACTGGTCASCTTCTTTTACACTGACAGAAGGGAAGAAAAAGACAGAAGAGGAAGAGAAATCTATTTGTAAACAGCACAAATTATCTTGGTGTTGGACACAGCACCTTGAAACAGCAGGACTATGCTAGAATCTTCTAGTAGGACTTATTGGATCCTCAAATGTAAGTATCTTTATTTAAAAGCTTAAAGAACTGATTATGGTTGATTGCAATTAATGGGACATATTCAACCTTAGGCCTTTTTCTCCTGTTCTAGGATTATTTTTATTTGCATAAATGCAATTCTTTTTTCTTTCTATGCACCCTGGCTCTAATACGCATTCTATTGATAGAGAGCACTTAGTCCTCTGCTTGTGAGAGCTAATACAATGGCATTCCTAAGGAGCTGAAGGATTAAACAAACCAGTGTAAGTGATGTGATTAGTTATGAGACTGCAATGTTTTTTTTCTCCCTATTGATTGCAACCTTAAACTTCAAAGAACTGTCTGTCAGCAGGAAAGGCAGCAGTTACCATTTTGATCTTTGAATGGCTACTTAACTGGCAGAGGAAACATAACCTACCCTCTTAAGCTTTTTTTTTTTTTTTTTTTTTTTTTTTTTTTTTCCTGAAGTTGTTTTTAGCTAGTTAAATACCTTTGGAAGTTAAACAAGGCGAGTATCGTTATTTGTGTCAGAGAGCTGCAAGAGTTGCTCCCCTAAAAGGTGAGCTGGGAACCAGGATGATCCCAGCACAGGTCAGACAGCCCCTGCACTATCCCAATGCACTTGAGCTGCATGAGAGGGCAGGGTGGCAACAGCAGCAGGTGCCATGAAGTGCCCAGAGAGTATCACTTAAAAAAAGGTTACAAGCCATGATTTAGGTCAATCCAGGAAATCCAAACAACAGTTTGGAAGCAGGCCAGAGACAGGCACAGCATAGATCAGTCAAGCTTAAATGGGCTCCWGGGCCATGGGCAGGGCTGCAGGGAGGCTGCAGGGGAGGACAGTCACAACCAGTAAATCATRCTAGACACCACAGGGCTCTGAGAAGTTGTCAGGAAAAATCCCAAACTATCAAAAATCAAACAGTCCTTCCCTTGCAAAAGTTGCCACTTCTATTGCAAATTACCTTATCACAGTCACTACTGCCTAATTTTTCCTAACGCACCACCTTTCTCCATGTAAAAGAAAGGAGTAAAGCAGAAAATCTGGGGGCATGCACCAGGACGGAATGTGTGGACCTTGTACTTCATCCCTTTAATCAGAGTATGAATCAGTTTGATTGGTCTCTCCCTTTGCAGGATGGGAGGCTAAGTATCACAAAAAGGGACAGACATAGACAAATTTTCTATGTTTCTGTCCTCAGTGGAGTTTTATGGAGTAACTATGAAGTTCAGAGAACTTAGCAGCAATGAGAATAAATGAGCAGACTTTAGAAAGTGCTCTCCTACAACCCAGCAGGTAATGAACCTCTTACCTTCTCTGACTAATTCAGAACATAATGGTCATTAGGTTTGAAATAAGTTGCAAAGGAAATACTTCATAGAGGTGCATTATAGTTCATTGAGTGATAATTTTGGAGAGATTATTCATGCTTGAGAGAGAACTTTCTCTTTTTAATCATAAAACCTATTCTCCAAATCAGTTAGATCTTTTTGGTCTCTGTCTTTACCTTGTCAGTCCTGACTTACTCTCAGTAAAACTAGAAATTAAGAAATACTTTTTTTTTTTGTCACTTTCCCAGCATAATTTCTTTAGAAAGATATAAGAAAGTGGAGAGAGATGTTTATTACATAATTTTCAGTGTAGCAGGCACCAGCTGTCAAAAAGAAGGATCTTCTGAAAGTCTGTCTGCATCTACTGTTAGCTCTGATATTTGCTAAACTGAAGAGTTTGAGACCATCAGCATCATCTCATCACTTATCTTCATCACCAGGTGATTCATAGAAACAYTTAAGATAAACATTGGTTGTGGCACATATATCTCCAAACATTCTTTTATAAAAATTGACCATCTTCCTGTACCATCCATATCAAACTCTGAACCAATCACTTATCCTCTGCAAGTTCTTTCATCTTATAGCTCTTTCCATAGAAAACAGATAAGTGAATTTGCTAAGTGCCTCTACAAAATCAAAGATTTTATCCATGTACTCACTGACTGAATTCCCTGGTCTGACCTCACAGCTGATCCTGCAGTGAGCAGGAGATTCAACTAAAGAATTTCAGGGCTATGCTGCATAGAAATCATGTTGACTATTCTTCAACTTGTCATAGTTATACAATAACCCACTAATTATGTTTTTCTTACAGTTTCTGCTACCTTGCCTCACATGTACATCAGTCTTGTTTGTGGTTTTGTAGAAAGTTCAAAGAAATTTCCATATTTTCCATCACCAGTCCTGTCATACTTAGATTGCTTTATAAATATGCACACCATAGCTAGAAGCTACAGACCWCTGTTTCCTTCATAGGCTTTTCTGGATTCCTTAAGAATTTCTGTAAATAGGATATATTGTCCTCGTCACTGCTCATTTTACTATTTTTCCATACCCTGTTTCATACACACACTGACTTGAGACAAATCACGGCAATATTCAAGATACAAACTTAATTCTGTGCTAACCTTTTTGCAATATCCTGTCTACTGTCTGGCCTGTCCTTACTTTTTTGGATTGGTTTGGGGGTTTTTTGCTGGGTTTTTTTTGGGGTTTTTTTTTTTTTTTTTGTTTTTGTTTTTTTTTCCTCCCTCTAAGATGACTTATTGCTTGGTATCCCACTGTACTTGATCCACAAACTTTCCCTCTTAAAACTACATTTTTTTCTTTTCCTAGCATAGATGCCATGTGCTTTCGCTAGCATTATAGCTCTGAGGAWGTCCTCAAATCCCTTGTTTTCCTGTTTTTTGTGCATGTGGTACATATGTTCCCTTTACAGGGTGTGAAATTTGACATTTTGTTGCCATTGAATGCTTTTATATTAATATCAAGTTTTGTCCAATAATTTCTGAAATACAGTTTATAAGTATAAATACGTATAACTAATAATTATTAATTGCAGTGATCTTTTTTGCTACTCAAAAGTAACAGGGTAATAAGAAGATAGCATGCCAAGATTTACTATTCAAGCAATATTTTATTGATAGTAATGTTGGTTCTGTTAACAAGTAGTTTAGTATGAAAAAAGATTAGAAAGAAGTTATTGAGATATCTTCAATCATTTATTTTTACAGTATCTCTTGATTACAGAATTTTTCTATGCCTGTTACTCTATCTGTTAATGATTTTCCACATTTCATAGGCTGCTGTATTTCTATTATTGTTTCCCTTGCATGCAATTTTGTTTTGAATAGTTGAAAAATAGAGATCATGAGATCCATGTGTGCTATGGATATACACAGGTAAATGGACCTTGGATTCAACCAGCAACACTGAGAAGAAAGGAGGAACTTGTGAGACCTAACTGAGTTTTACCATACTCATCTGAGAATAATATTGCATGTGAATATAAGGTTTAACTCCATAGCACTCCTTTCACTGAGTCTCTCTACCTTTTCCCTTGTTTTCAGCCTCAAAATAAGTTTCAGAATGAAGCCATCTGAATTTTATAGGCAGCAAAGAAACAATACAAAACCAAGACCAACTAATCATAGTGGCATTGCTGAAGCAGAACATAGGTCACATACCCTTTAATATGGTAAGCACTGAAATGAGAAAAAGAACCAAAACAAGCACCAAAAATTAATTATGAAATTGCCTATAAAATGGAGCTTGGCTTTCTATCTGTTTATAGTAAGGACATAGTATGAACTGAATTAATGTGACTTCATGAAACTTGAAAATAAAAACACGTGCAGCTTTTCCTTAATGTAAAAAAGTACACAGGAAGAACAAAATCATCTGTCTTGTTCTCTTTTTTTGGCAAACAGTTACTGGCTTTGATCAATGCTAGGAAACAAAATGAGTAAAAGCTATTACATTTTTATTCTCTATTTTGTTAAATTGATGAAAATACATATTTCATCTGCTTTACATCTGGTACAATTATGTTTTTACAAGAGCTCCAGGAGTGCTGTCAGATGACAGAAGTACTTAGTCTTTGGCAATTTAGGACGTGAATATTTTGATAGCCTTTTTTACATGCCAGATTTTACAGCAATTTTTTTTCTCTTCACGTATTTTATTTCCAGTTTTTGTGGGTTGTAGATTCAAGCCTGCAATGCTTGATTCAACAGCTTAATTCCACAAAACACTTATAGATGCATACAGCTTGAAGTAAATGCTTGATCTCTACTCAAAATTAAAATTGAAAATATAKTGAAGAACCAGCATGTATGTGGTAGCAGAAGGCTTTTGTAAGGAGTTTTCTACTCAGGAGGCAGCCAGAGGCCGTATTTGTGACTGCACTATGCCAGGAAGAGGGAATGGGAATCTGAGCTAGATATTTTTTGGGATTATTTAGATTGACCTTTCCAGGATACTGCGCTGCATTTCTATAATTGTTGGTTATCAGTCCATGGTTCAATAAAACCTGAGCTGCAGCTACTGTTATTTATATATTTAGATAYGTTTATTAATAATTTGTTAATTGCTTAAAACCTGAATTTGACTGTTTTTTTCTTTTCTATAGTTCTAAAAGAAAACTGTTTGTCAAAAGCTAAAATATTAATCACAATCATTCTTCAGCTAATTACAGAGAATTGGAGATACCATAGAAAAAAAAAAGTTTGGCACATTCTTTTTCATAAATGCTATTAAGAAAAATGCAACAACATGCGAAAGAAAGATTGCTTTTGTTACTTGAATAATAATGATTGATCTTTGGTAATACCACCAAAATATCTTTAAGTCAAAATTATTTCCTGGGGAAGAGGGGGAAGGTTAGCTCATTTTTTAAGAGCTCCAAKACTTTGTTCAAGACAGTTTAATAGTCTTTGTAGAAGGCTGCAGTTGAACAATAATTGTATAATGTCCCTGTTATGGAAGTCTATAGGCAATAGGCATCTATAACATTTAATGCACTTTTCCTACTGCATTCTCTGTAAGTACACAACATTGGCTTCACTTCCACTGTGTTGAATTACATTCACTTTTGGTTTTAATTAGTGCTCTCAACTAAAATTCTACTTCCAGCTGCCCAAGCATAATGAATTGAATTCAAGTTCATGTATGCAGACTGAGTTAAGCAGCATAATTTGAAGCACATCTTCTTTGAAAATTGCCAAGTGTGAACTCTCTTCCCAATCTCTTTGCTTTGAAGACCCTTCTAGACTATAGCTCGTAGGCCTAAAGACAACTTTTTTAAGTAAAAAATTCAATAAATAAATTAATTTGTGCTTCTCCAATTCATTGTTGGGGGATATTAATATAGTTGTGAGATCTGAGCATCAAAATAAATGTCTTGAAATAATGAATGTCTAAAGGCATACAATTTTGTGTTAACAAAAGTTATGTTTGCTCAAAATCATAGGAGTTTTCCACCTGAAAATAAAAATTTGAAAAAAACCAAAGCTTTTATTTGAAATCAAATTTGTTGGGTTTTTTGAAAGAAAGTTATAACAAAAATGTTTTCTAAATGCCTATGCCCTATACCATGACTGCATGTT
>NW_026623386.1:1432517-1434434 GCF_030028575.1 Malurus melanocephalus | reverse complement strand
TCTTCCAAGTTAAAACTAGATTAAAGTGTTGGGTTTTTTTTAAATTTTCACCTTTGTTGTCTGCTGTTTAAATGTCTGTTTGAGATCCATTTAGGAGCTTTGATCTGAACCTGAATTCTTAGGGGAAAAAAAGTCTTCTGTTACATTTTAAACAGGCTGCTCTCTTTGTATACCCATTTCATTTTTTTTTTTTCAAAATAAACACAGCAGATTAATTAGTAATTGTCTAAATTTCTTTATGTATAAAACAAATTATAGATCTAAACTTGAGAATGTTCACATTGTGTCCAATTTTTGCTCGAGCGAAAAACCTTTTCTTAAAAGAGAAAAATTAATTGCTTTAGGGGAGGAAGACTACAAGGTTAAGCAAGGGACAAGTATTCCTAATTCCCATGGTCATTAAGAGAAAATGAAACCACATTGTTTTTCTAGATGCATTTTCTCTGTCGCAAGATCTKGTTATGCACATTTTACAAAATATGTAGGGTGTTTTATATCAGAAATACTTCCAATAAATTCTCATCTACAGAATTTACTTTTGGATAAATTCAGTATATTGAATATTTTAAATTTTTCAGTGCATAACTTTTTGTCTCTGTATTTCAATTAATTTTATCTCTTTTCTAAATCCTTTTAAATATTATAACATCCTTTTGAAGTCTGAATATTAAACTGGTGACAGTGCCTCCATACTTAGATATGAAGTGTATAAATTGCATAAACATGTTTTAGAATTGTTCCAAGACTACATTAATTTGCCATCAATATGAACAATATGAGCTTGACCAGACCATGTCACAGAGAAGCTCTCTTCAATTATTTATGAACAGCTTCACCCTTACCTTTTCAAAGTTACATTTATATTACTTACACTGTAGATCTGGTCTATGTGTCTTGTTTCTAGATGGATGACTTTACCTGTAGCTATATTCAAATTAAGCTTTATACATCATATTATCTATTCTGTCTTAATAAAACATTTATGCTGATGACTTTTCTGTGGACTTCAGAAGGAAAGCTGGAAGCATAACTTGCTGTAACGGTGGCATCATTAATTTCATGATTAAACTTTAGAAAATCAAATTCAAGTGGTTAAAATTACTGTTTTCCCTAGGAGAGCCTGAGGAGAAGAAAGGGTTTAACATAGCTGTGCCAAGCCGTAGGTTTTGGATATGGCACCAGACATCAGACTAACAACTATAAGGGGGGAAAATATCTAAATAGCAATACAGTAAGAAATACAAGACACTAGTAGAATTAACCAAGTAATTTCAGTAGTACAATCATCTAGGTCAAATCCCCCAAGAAATCCAGTAATTCCTTGATACTGAGCTAAACTTAATGTCCAGGTGTTCAATGGCTTACAAAGACATGAGGCAGGCTGGAGGGAAGTGGGGCACAGCACCATCTTTGGAGGGGTGATGTGGATCAGTCAGGCTCAGGGAATCACGAATTTCCTTGACTGTCCTCTTTTGTCAGGTTGAAGGCGCACTGGCTGGACTTGGTTACACATCTTCATATCCCAAGAAATCTTTTAGGTAAATTTGGCAATATAGGATTCACTTCCTCCCTAAAAACTACTGCTTTAGCTGAAAACCAGGCCCCGAACTGACTGATAAGGGAAGAGGTAGGATAAAATGAAAAAGTTAAATGTTTACAGCTTATGTGTTGTGATTAGTTTTGGTTTTTCATTGAACCAGGAAACACTTCTCATGGTGTGCTTCTCAGCTTCAACTCAGCTGATCTGGATGCAAGCCTTTTTAACATTTATGCAATGTAAACAACTCTGTATATTTAGAAAACATCAGAATGTTGGGCTGTAACTCTTTTACCATAACATTGAATGGATTTCTCATAATTTATTATTTTTTATATGTGTTGCTGCTATTTGTATAATTTTACCTGCCAATATTCACC
>NW_026623386.1:1420297-1432456 GCF_030028575.1 Malurus melanocephalus | reverse complement strand
TATCTATCATGTTCCATTTGTACCATTGAAAAACCTCAATTTTTTCCAGAAAAATGTTTTTTCCTGAACCATACATAATTAGCCATTTCTGTTTATATAAATGATAGATATCAGATATCACTTAAATCTTTTATCCACACCATAGTAATTTCTCTTCATACTTAAATAGTGGTTTTTTGCTGGTTTATGTAGATATCTTGGTAAAAATTGGTCACTACACTAGTTGAGATGGTATGCTTAGATTACATTTTAGAATATTTAGAGCAACACTCAGTTGCCCTTTTCTATTCTTTATAATGTCTTACCTACTTATATTGAAYATCGTTATTTTATCTTCTGAATACATGATTATGTAACTTTGGATGAAGCTTCAGCAACTATTTAACAATAGCCAATAAACCCTGATGCAAATTATGTTTAATGGAAAGAAATAAAACTCAGATCTTGGAATGTTAATTCAATTTATAAGAAACCATATAATCAGCAATAATTATTTACCTGGCAATTTGCTTTTACAAATTGAAAATCTCATTATCTGGTTTATTACTCAGCAGAGTTTTTGCTGCACAGATAAAATCTGGAAGACTCTTTCTCCTAGCCAAGAAAGAATTATTCATTATAAATATCTGTATSTGGTCAATGCAATTTATTTTAATATAACTTACAGGCACTTTGGTTTTGTTTGCTAGCAAATCCTGTTTCAAAGAGAAGAAATTAAAATCTCAGTCTCTTAGTCTCTCTTAGGTTAAAGAGACTAGATTTGTGTCTTTACTGTTTCATGGCTATTACCTGTGGAAGAGCTGTGAATGTCACCTTTTTCTTAGGAAATCACCTTGGAATTAGTTCGACCTTAACAGAAGCAATTTTTTAAATAACATAGACTGAAATTTTTTACATAGTTGGTTTCATCTCATTATGTTTAGCTGTTGGGCCCTGAAATAATGAGATAATTACCACTGTGGATCAGTCTTCTATAGTGAACATTTGATTTGGRATATATGGGAATATTTTACTTCATTTATTTATTTTTATTAGAAATAACTTGACAGCCACTCCATTAAGAAAATTCTTCAGCATTCTTTGCAGKTAATTTCATTTATCTATGATCTCTKCTCTTTAGAATGTCACTTAGGTTCCAGCTTTAAAATATTGATTCATCCATRAATAACTGTAAAGCAAATGGATGAGAATTTGCAGCAAAAGTGTTAGCTAAGTTGTATTAAAATAGCATATAGAACCTTGGGGATCCTCCACAATTTAGAAATTAAAAAGAGTAGGATAGTAGCTGTTGAGCCAGATGCTTTTGATGGGSTCTTGCAAGGGAAAACTTATTGATCATTTCAAGTTAATTTTAAATTAGTAGATCTTTAAGTACTACATAACATATATTCTCCACTGAGTTAATGTCTGTCAAACTGTGGATTTACTGACTCAAGCACGAAAAGATGGCATGTATGATTTGCCTGAAATATGTACTTACTTGCCTATTCTTTGGMTAGGAGGTACTTTTTTAATTTCAAACCCTAGTAGATTAGTTCCATGCAKATATATTTATATATGGAAGGAAGGAACTGATTTTGTACCTCTTCTGCTGTTGACCCAAGTCAAACAATGAAATTATAGAATTGATAGAAAGTCTTGGGCAGAAGGGACCTCAAAGATCTTCTGGTTGCAACCCACCACACCACGGGCAGGCACATCCAACCTGGCTGTGAAGATTTCCAGGGATGGGGTAGCCAAATTCTACAACTTCTCTGGACAAAATACTGCAGTGCCTCACTACACTCTGAGTAAAATATCTCTGCATAACATCGAATCTACTTATATCAAATATGTGGTAGAAGTGAAGCTACCAAGACTTTTAATTTTAAAGTTTAAAGGAAAATTAAGGAGACTAGAASTGTCTCACAAAATATAACCTATATAAAAGAAATTATTGCAACTGAAAAATTAAAAACCATTGACCACTGCAAAGAAATAAGGATTTTATTTCAGATGGGTTCCAATTCTTCATTTCTGTGTTAATATCTCAGGACACGTATTTGTCTTCCTAATTTTGCGACAGGCGTAGGCAAGCGGTTTGAAAATATAAAAAGCACTTCTAATCATTATACAAGTAATGCCCTACTTTTATCAGGTAAAAAAAAAATCTATTTTAACAATTAATTTTTATAAATATGCACTTTAAAAGCAGCTGTGTTTCTAGGGAAGTTGAAGTTAAAAATAACAAACAAAATTTATGGCAACAAATTACCAAATTTTGGAATTTTGGAATTGTTATCCTGCAGATGCAGTGAAAAATTTCTGAAATATCTTCATGACTGAATAGAAGATCAAAATTTTTAAAACACAATAAATTATTAGATTGTTTTGATATCAAAACTGGAAATTATTGAGTGCAGAGGTAGCAATGACTACCATGTCTAAAATTGCCTAAAATATMCTGCAAATATGTTTTAGTTTCAAGTCATTTTGAAATTCAGTTTGTGAACAACGCTTTTTTTTGTGCTAATAGTGTAACTTTAATACACCTGCCATTTTTGAGCACAAGGAATATATGTAGAGAAAATAGTAATTTCTTTGTGTAGAAAATAGCATTTATCTCTCTGCAATCAAAACAACTCATAGTCAACTGTTGAAATTGTATAAATGGAAAGATTTGTCACTGGACTGGGCCTTAATCATATGGAAGACTGTTTTCTCTTTAGCATGAGTAAAGCAATTTTTCCCCAATGAGGTTCTCAACCAGTTTAACAAAGTTAAACTTCAAAATGTAATATTTGTGTTTATTTCAAATAAGAAAGATATCAGTTCTATCAGCATACTTTGATGGGGAATACATTTAGGACATGTACCTCCTGGATACAAACCTCTCTTCAATTCACRTCTCACAACACATAATTGGCATTGTCAATCTTTCCTCACTATTTTCAAATTCCACTGTAAAACTCCCCTACAAATGGCTGCCTGTGTACCRAATTTGTCTTGCAGCTCAGATCTTTGATTCCTCATATTTTACCCATATTGTTAACCTCAAGCTCCTTTGCTTCCCTCTGTCTTGAATACTGTTTATCATGTTGGTTTTCTTTTTTTTTATTCCCAGTATTTCTGGGATGTTTTATTGTTTGTTTTGGGGTGTTTTTGTTGGTGGTGGTAGTGGTAGTGGGGTTTTTTTTGTTGTTTTTTTTTTTTGTTTTGTTTTGTTTTGTTTTGTTTTAATTCTGTACTGGCAACCTTTATCTTTTGCATAGTTTCCCAACTTGCTTCTCTAATTTCCCAGTACATTTTTCACTGCACTCTGACTCCTTGACTATTTTTCGTGCACTATGGAATAACCGGTTACAGTTTCAAAAACAGTTATGTGTCTATTATCCCATTTCCAGAATTTCTTGTCCATTCTTCTGTTTTCCATTTTTATCAGATTCTGGCAGAGTTTCGGGTGTCTAAACACACCCTTTTAGAAATTCTACAGTATCTGACATATCTGCATGGTACTGGCAGACACAATACAGGATCTACAGGAGACTTGCCCTTCTGAAATGATCGCTGAACATCAGGAGCATCTGAATAGCACCACTTCACAGCCTCTACAATAKCATTAGATTCTTCTCTTCAGATATTTGTATCATTCCTTCAGTGTCCTAATTAATGTGGATCTTTCTGCAGTCTTGCATTGTTTCCTGATTGCAGGCAAAGAATATATTTAGACAATTTCTGTGTTTTACTTCAATCTCCACAGACCAAGAGCAATTGTTACAGCAAACTTCAAGGCATTCTTCCCAGCTTTGGGCTGATGTGGGCTCAATCACTGTAAAAGCCCCATGTGGTTCAGCAGTTTTCTTTGTTAAGCTCTGAAAAGTGTCTGCTGAGCATGAAGGGTTTTTTTGACTGAATTCATATGGATTTTCACAGGGATGGTAAGACACATGTTCCTCACACGAATATGTGGCAATTTTTGAGAAATGTCCCAAATGTCAGGTCCCTGTTGCAAAGCAGACTTTTATAGCTGTGGTCAGAAAAGGTTTTCAGAGTTTATTTTGCACATGCATGCACTCACCTATGTATTTTCTTGACTTTCTTCTCATACAGAATTGAAATGTTTAGCTCTTATTATAAGTTTATTTGAGATAGATGAAAATTTATTCCTAAGGTCTAAACTTAGTTTTCAGCAAATGTTAACAAACYTTCTGGTGTAAAATGTCAGCAATATTTATAAGAGAAAGTATTATTGAGCTAYCCCTTAAAAACTTTTCAATTTGGCCTAAAAATGACAAATCTGAAACAGCCTTTTTGAAATGTTTATTAAAAACATTGAAGTTTTAAAATTTTTTTTATCTTTCATACAAGTGTCTTTTCTAGTAAAAAAATTGTGTTTGTGATAGATGACTCTTTTATCTATATTCCAGCAGAAAAGTTCTGTTTAAACAAAATACATTCTGAGGGTTTTTTTTTTTTTAGTTTAAGTTGATTTTTTAAAAAAAAATTATGTTGTTTGGTGGTTTGGTTGTTGGTTTGTTTTTTTTTTTTTTCTTCATTCTACTGTTTCTTTTGCAGAGATTGTTTTAGAAAAATTGACAAGTTATATATTGGGTTTTGTTAGAGATTTTGAAATTAATAATTATTGCTAATGGTAATCAATGGCTGAATCACTGTTTAAATCATTTCTTTAGTCTCTTAAATTACATATTACTCTAGGTTTTCATTCCAAGAATAGCCTTGATTTTGATAACTTCTTAGAAGACTGAAAACTATATCACTGACACTAATCTCATGGTGTCATTTTCTGTATTTCATATGTTGTCATTTGGACTGGTAGTTGCCATCACAAGTATATTGRAATTATGTAGCTGTATAGGAAGTTGCATAATATATGTATTTGGAAGTTGTCTGTATAAAATTATGCTTGGGCCACATGAATCCCTCTCTGCATAACTTGCATCACTACTTCCAAGGAGTGTCCAGGCCCTGTCTGCCATCAGAATTCAATCCTTCCAAGTTCTAAGTATACTGAAAAAACAAGGACATTTCTTCATGAGGTGCACAAGTTTAGCACTGGGACAAGATGACCGTCGACCATCCACAACAGAACAGTCATATTTCCATACTTGTACTTCTAGGAGTCCAAAATGCCTCATTTTGTGAACAGTCATCTCAGAGTAACCATATAGGTAAAAGTAAGACATCACTCTCTACAGGAATGTATCTGGACAGAAGAAAACCCACTCAGCTTCCAGAACAGGAAGCTTCTCAGAGCACAGATCAATCTCCAATCTCTTGGCCCTGCTTCTCAAACCTAAAACCTAAACAAAAATAAACTTTGCAATTAAAATTCACAGTTGTACCAGTTACCAATCCCCACAACTTTACCAAAGATAAGATTATGCAACACGTTTTCATAGYCCTCATCAAATACCAAACTCATTTATCTCTTTGTATTCCACAGTTTATGGGCTATTTTTTCTCTTTCCCCTGAAAGATAACTACTTATCATATCTTTATATCCTTTTCCCTCTATCTATATCTTGCATTCTCCTCCAGACCTTTTTTCTTACAGTCATAGGTATATCAAGTGTCTTTTGTTTCCAAGACCTAAAGATACACAGTTGGTATCTAGGCTCAAAATATGAATCCATTTAAGACCTGAGGAAAACTATGGGTTCCTGAAAGCTCATCTGTTTTTTTTCTGGTTGTATTTTCTAGTTTAAGTATTACCTCTGTCCTACTACCTTGTAAGCCTTGTCCTGAGACAATTTGTTGTAATTTTTACAATACACGCATCAGTATGTATGGATCAGAGTTTAAGCATTAGGCCATATTTCACACTGGATAAGAAAACCTGTATGTCATATCTTGGGCTGGGTTAGCAAAGACTTCCAGAGCCTGAAGGAATTGTTAAATAACCTCTGCAGAACGTCAGCCTTAAAACTGGCTTAATTTGAATAACATAATTCTCTCCAATTTTCTGATGAAAGTAGTGGAAGATAATCAAATAATTATACTTGTTGGGTATAAGACTTTGCAAAAATAAAATACACAAGGTAATATCCCACTTCTTATTATGAGTACATATTCAAAACTTTTAACTGGGTAATGARAAAGTAGCTTGCCTAGCTTCGTGTGAAGCAAGTAAAATATAATTTGTCTGGTGCTGAGTTCTGTCTGGGCTGTTATGTCTGTTTTCTAAGGTTGTAAAAGAGAAAAGGGGGAAAAGCGACTGGAGGATTGCTAGGTTATAATATCTTTGGGTTCACTAAKGGTCTTTTTATGGAAGGGGAAATGAAAAAGATGATGACTACTTGGGATTAGTGTTCTTCAGCTAYAGAGATAGATTAAAATCTTTTATGTAGATCCATTTCCCAAACAGTCAGATGTAAAAGCATCTTGTTCTGTCCTGCAGTAAAATCATTCGGACATTGAATGTCTTCTCTAAGCTCTTAAGATGTATAAACAGTAGCAATGGAGTTGCAGAAATAAATGCTATTGTCTTCAAAATAATTGGAATAATTTGAGTGTCAGTATTAGAACTGGAATTGTCATTCTTTGTACGAATACATCCTTCTCCTATTAAAGCTTGTTAGAGCCTTAGAAGCCAAAAGCAACTCACACTAGAAGCATTAAACAAACAAACAAACAAACAAACAAACAAAATAAAGAATTAAAAAAAACCAAAAAACAAACTAAGCAGGAGAGCTTGTTAACATAAAAATCAGGTCATAAATAATTTAAACTGAATCTATTTTTTTATGTAACAGTCAGGCAATTGCTAAACTTAGCATGTATCTGTGATTGTTTATCCTGTTTTACTTGTATAATAAAATGTTATTTTAGTAGTTAGCATATTAAYGTCATGCAGACTTCCATTTGTACTGTTGAATTTACATATTCATGGATGGTGTTGTGTGAAGTCAAGAAATGTAAATATAAAGCAAGACAGACATTATACTACAGGACGGACGTAACAATGAAAAGAAGAATAAATTTCCCTAACAGCAAAGGGCTTTAAACTGTGATCAAAGTAAAGAAGTTTTGTGCTTTCTAATGAAGCCATGAAAAAGGTTGAGCAGGTATGGTAGATTAGAGAAATTTTTCCTGTTCTTATTTCCAGGTTAAAAAGAAATCTGATTGGATTTCCATAATGAGAACTGTATAGTTCTGTAAGATTAATCCTTGTGCTTTGAAGATGCTCTCCTTGAAAAATCAAGTAGGTCTCCCTTTCTCTTCAGGAGAAATTCTCTTTGGATTGTAACAAAAATATTCCTGAATATTTGTTCCCCTGAAGTGCAGTAATTGTGCTGTGTGAATTGCTTATGTCTCTCAGGACCCTGAACTCTAGTTCCATGGTTGTGGCAGCCAAGCCTGCCCTTGACTTCATTCAATGCTTCTTCATTGTTTGTGAGCAGCAGGTGTCACAGAGCACCTTCTCTAGTTAGACTCATCACCTGTGTCAAAAATTGTCTTCAACACATTCAGGAATTCTCCCAGCTCTAGCCCCCTTACAGCAGATATGAGAAAGATTTAAGCCATGAGTACCAGAACCTGTGAGRATAAGGTTTTCTCCAGCCATCTAAAGCAGGGCTCACCCATCTCCTTGTGATCCAGTGGTCTTAGAAGACACCTGTTACATCACCTTTGCTAGCTGATCCTTAATTCTTACTCACGAGGTCTCTACTGCTTTCTCTCTGGCTCCAAGGCAGCTTTTTGCATTTGAGCCTCTCCTCAGTGTGAAGCACAACCTCTTCCTTGCCTTCCAAMCTCCATTCATCCACTGCAGCACTCCCTGTAAAGAGATACCCTATCCTGTCTTCATAATCCCAGTAATGCTATAGCTCTGTAACTTTGTCTACTCTTCTTATCCATCCTCCTTCTTCTCTGTGTTACATCCATTTTTACACAGGTATTTGGATGYGGGCCCCAAGTCACATCCCGTGTTTCTCCAGGTGCAAGAACATGCCCTGTAATGTTGCTGGTGAGATGCATGCATTTTTCCCCTTGTGCCCTCACTTCTCTTCAGTTTAGGAAAACACCACATAACATACACAGTTTGAAGTACTACTTRTCACTACATTAGCAAATTGGTTGGCACAGACACTCATGCCTCATGCCAGACATCCTATCCCTACACAGTAGTTCTCATCGCTCACAAAGCAGTGTGATGATGGAAGCCAAAGCACTGCTTGCACCATCAGGCCTGYGCTGAGCTACTGAAGGAGTGACCTCCTGCTGGAGCCTTTCCTCCTTACGAGAAGGGCAGAGTCATCACCTCCTGCCTTTCCTTTCACCAGTCCTGTGGGCTCTGAAGAACCCTTGGTGCATTTTGGGTTATCTTTTATATCACTCTGAAAAAAGGTGCAGGGGGTGCAGGTCCAAGGGCCAGGTAAGCCTTGGCTTTTCTTCTGCAGCCTCTCAGATCTGAGGCACTGGTAAGCAAGAAACACCCTGAAAAATMAGGTCATGTTAACAGACAGCTGCTTTTATGCCCCAAGGCCGGGGTCTATTATAACTAGCAAAGGTCTTTTAAAACCTGTTTAGGCTCAGCTTGCTCTGAAAGATTGCACGTGCAATCTGGTGCATCCTTAAGCAATATCCAGAGCACTACATGTATKCTCAAATTGCAGATCTGCAGATGGAGCAGGATGTTTTCTCCTGTTGTCAGAAGTCACAGCCTACTCTGTCTGAAGTCTTTCTCCACCTTCTCCTTCACATGGATCAGGCTCTTGCCTCTGCAGCTTTCCTGCGAAGAATCTTTCAATATCCTTTTCAAACTCCCTGATGCTGTGCAGTCTCTCAGATCTCCCCACTGCTCCTTCATCCAGCAGCTCATTGCCTTGCTCAGAGCACACCTCCCATAGAGGAGGCTCCAGGCCATCTTTGCAGCATGAAATCCAAGCAGTGGTCAGAGCCTTCTCTGTGTTGGGGCCCTTAGCATCAGCCAGCAATGGAACTTGTGTCTTGTGCCATGCTGAGATCATCACTGCACTGTCACCATGTGATCCTGCTCAATCCTGAACAGCAATGACAGGCCCCTGTGTGCTTCTCTTCACTGGCTGCAGTCACACTGTCTGTGTCCATCCASTGTCTCCCAGCTCCAGTGTTCCAGTCTATGGTTCCCAGCTTTAGCCTGTACATTAGRGAAAGCCCAGGAGAACCGGCAGCAGAGCCTGCAGTTTCTGTCCAAACTGAGAGCATCAGCACCACAGCCCCCAAGGCCCCCTGCCCAGTCCTGCAGCTGCCCAGCTCCTTGTTGCCATGCTCCCAAAGCTACACTGCAAACACCATGACCATTCCCACTGGCCCATTCCTGCTTCTTTGCAAGCCCCCCAGAGCCTCCMCACAGCCCTTCCCTCCACCTGCAGCTGCTGCTGTGTCACCCTCACAGCAAGCCTGACCTGAATGTTACAGTCTGAAAAGCTGCTCAAGCACAGGGTTTAATGTCAGGCACAAAACAATGATTTATCAGGTTGCAACACTGAGAGGTGTCAGGTTAGCAGGAAATGTGCAAGGTATCAAGCTTACAGAATACTAAATTTCCCTTCAGCATTTATATAACCATGAAAACAATTTATCAGTTTGTTCTTTTACAATAAAAATACTCCTTCTATGGTATTTTTATTATAAATTTAGATGAAAGGTTTTTTCCTGCAGACAGTTTAAAACTTTTAAATGTTGTCTATTATTGAATCAATCCAAATATTACTGCAAGCATAAATTTTAAGCATTGTAGGTTTTAGAGGGCAGCTTCTCATTCAGAATGTGTGTGCACACTCTTTTTCTCTAAATATGAGAACAATGTAACCTGTGTACATTTTTACGTATGCTGGGAAAGTTCTTTCTCTACCTTCTGAAAACACTGGAAAAACTCAACACTTTTCAAGAGTGCCAAGATCTTGGAAATAACCCCTTAACATTTTGTTAAATTGGAAAGTTGAGTAAAGGAAAGATTGAAGCTTGAGGACATAGTGTTAACAAATAAAAAAGAATCCACAAAAATTAACAGCATACTCTTTTACAAAGACTTAACCTGGGGAAAGGCTTCATTTGTATCTGAGAATATTTTCTGAGACACAAAACTCAGTAACCATGCGACACAAATCTATAGAGAGCTAGCAACTGTTAGATCTAGGGTTGCAACTAGTCTGTGCCCTCTAGATGACTGTTCCTGAATATCACATATTTTACCCAGCTTATATATCTTCATTTTATAATAAGAATAGTTTTTTTTTTTTAAAACATAGTTCTAAAAAGTTATGACTTTGTGCATTATCATTTGGAACAGGGAGCAATGAAGTCATCGGCGGCACCTGCTAATGGATAGGCCACTGAAACATATAATGTTTTAAATAAATACAGCTTATCAAGGCAGGAGAACTAAAACAGATGTTACTGTAGCAATATATAACCATATATAACTATAGCCTTTACTGGCACATTTATTGAAAAGACCACATACCTGGATCAGAAGGGTTTTTTCACCAATACACTGCTGCTAAATGCATAAAATTTGTCATATTTTCCAGACAGGAAAAGATCTTACAGCCCTTAATTTATCCATGCCAAATGTTATTCCATTTATTTAATTTAGTTAGAAATTATGAAAAGCCAAGACAAAAAATAAACGTGAAAAGTGATATTTTACTAAGGCAGGACAAACCAAGTTTTCATTTAAAAAGCTAGAGCTCACCTGCAAACAGTGGAAATCATGTAAACATGCTAGGGTTTTGGTAGGTTTTTTTTGTTTGTTTTGTTTTTTTTTTTTTTTTATTTTTTGTGTTTTTTTTGGGTTTTTTTTTTTTTTTTTTTTTTTTTTTTTTTTTTTTTTTTTTTTTTTTTTTTAATTGCTCCATTTTAATCTCTCCTGATTCCAGATGTAGCTTTCTCTATTTCCTCTACCTCTTTTAGTCTCCCCAGTCAACAATTAAGTTCTCTCTCAGCTGTATTTTTGCTTGTTTTTTCCCCTGCCTGGGTTGTACAGCTAAATCCTCGAGTAAATGCTAACCTGTTAGCCAGCTGACCTCCTCCTGGCAGGCTGCTGCTGTCCCTCCCCTGAACTTCAGCCTCTGACAGCCTCATTTCCAGCCTGTGCCTCTTGACACTAACCCAAGCCCTCAGCAATTCTCCTGACAAATAAATGTGCTTTTTAAAGTTGATTCTGTTTCTAACACCAAACTGCCTGATGCCTTTTTTTCTGCCTGAGTATAGATCTCCCACAGTACCACAGGCAAAAATAGGGCTMGTGTCCTGTATAATCAGCAATCAGAAAATGCCCTGGGACACTCTAAAGACACAGATACCCACTCTGCAAGCAGACCTGTAGAACTGCCCCTTTGGCTGGGGTTAGTAATATTGCCATTAGGTATATTAGCTATACAACTGGCCAATTCAAATTGGTGTACTGGTTGATGCAACTTGGGTTTTCCATCTGTATGACTTCTAGCAGCTAGCAAAAGTTTTAGGTAGCCATCATTTAGTCACTACTTTCCTATTTATATTTTTGAAATGAAATTTCAAATAAATGCAMAAAGGTTGTTTCACTGTAAGAGTGCCCAAGGTGATACAAACATCATCAGCATTTCTTTTTTTAAAAAGCCAAATGAAACAGTTATAAAATTGTAACTGAGRTGTACAATTAAATAACACATTATAGATCAATGGCCAAGAAAAAAAAGTGATAGTCTTTTAAGGTTATGAAGAAACCCAAGTCTAATGCTAATTGTTTCTTAGCTTAATAAAGACCTTTCCCAGGAGTTTCTTTAATAATCCTGATTATTTTGTTGAATATAGTAGCTAAAACCAATTTAGAAACAACATATGCTTGTTTTTGCTGGAATAGATAAAATTTTCTTCATAGTAACTGAGTATGGGGTTAAGTTTTTGATTTGTGCTGAAAGCAGTGTTGATAACAGAGATCTTTGCATTACTGGAGAGCAGGGCTTGCACAAAGTGAAGGTCTCTTCCCAGCACCTCAAAGTGAGAATGCTGGGGGTGCAAAGGGGCTGGGAAGRGAGCTGGGAGAAGAAGGAGGGGTGACTTTTGAAGGGATGGTGTTTTTGTTCTTAAGTAAAGACTGTGCATCATGGATAACCACTTTTCTGAAGACATATGAACACCTGTCTGCCCACAAGAAGTGGAGAATGAATTCTGTCTTTTGCTTTGCTTGTGTGC
>NW_026623386.1:1418469-1420235 GCF_030028575.1 Malurus melanocephalus | reverse complement strand
AACCCATGAGTTTTCTCACTTTTACTCTTCTGAGTTTCTCCCTCATCCCACTGGGGAGTGAGTGACAGGCTGTGTGGGGCTCAGTTGCCAGCTGGAGTTAAGCCATGACAATCCTTTTTAGTGCTCAATATGGGGYTCGAAGAGTTTGTGATAATAACATATTGACCAGACTGCATTGGAGGTATTTGTATCTGTTAACAGTCATGGGTCACACTGTACCTTCATCTGTTCTCAATATTAGTTCATCTGAACTGTGCCGTGCTCTTTTTTTGTCATAAGAGTTAAAGACTGCTGTGGGCTTTTGCATTTTTCTATGATATCTGGTATTTTACCTGCAAGGTTTGCTATTAAAACATGAGCTGCAACTTAATCTCGTATTTGGGCTACTATGAAGAAAATTACCTGCAATCCAGCCAAAACCAGCACACCATGTTCTTCAAACAGTACACATATAAAAGCACAGAATATTTTCTCATTAAAATCCAGTATAAATTTAGCCAAATTTGTTATTTAGTATATAGTTAAAATAAGTTGATTAGTGACATTTTTATAAAATGAATTTTTATTCTGTCAACTGTAGTGCAAACATATAATTTCCAGGAAGGAAAAAATCTGGCAGCACTTAAAAGAGACCTAAGATTTTCATATCATATGATATCATATATGATATATATGTTTTAAATCATAGTCAATGGTGATATTTTCAGATAACTATATCCTAAGATCAGATGTAATCATTTGCACCAAGAAATTTTTACATACTAAGAAAACGAAGTCTATGTGATTTTTGTAACTTCTGGCATATGTACTAATACTCTATGATAATTARAATGAAGATTTTCTTAGTTGCCCAAGTGACCTTAAAATTAAAAAATGTTCTTTGATCATACAAGTATGCATGCTTTGCAGGTGTGTGCTCAAGCACACCATATATACATTCCATGTATATTGGAATATGTGTGTGTATCATACAGCGTGTACCATTCCAGTCCATAATACCCCAGTCCAATTCATCTTTGTGTGCATGCCATCTATTATAATGCTCATCTAAAGTCAATTCATTGCTTTATGTAGAGTAGAAAAGACAGAAGAGCTGCTTTGTGCAGAATAGACAGCACTTAGGGTAGCCGTGCAGATTGCCCGTCTAGAGTCCTCTTAGCCTGGCACTGGAGCTCCTGTGACACTGGCATGCTGAGTTGCAATAAGGCTTTCTGCCTGCTTCACAGATGGCTCTGAAAGCAAGCAGCCAAGGCACACAACACCCTGCATTTGCACAAGCCAAAATTCCCACATGGTCTGTTTGGAGTCGTTGTTTAGGCAGCTTGCATTTTGATCTGTTTTGTGTTATCAAAACCATAGTGTCGGCAGCAGCCTGTAGCATGGCTGGGTTTTTTGTTACATTATTATAAGCCTACAAAGCCTCGATGGAATTTGCATTTCTTTATATATATAAAAAAATTCCAAACGTTTGGACCAATCAATCACCTTGCATTGGTAAAGTGCCTTTTATGAATATATTGGGCTTCTTGTCCCTTTTCTRCATCCAGCTGTTTTGTTAGCAAGCCCTTGTGTAATGATAATATTTCCTGATTTATTCAATGACAGCTCTTGAAGCCTTACTCGGATTTGTCAGTGTAATTACCCAGACCTTTATAAGGGGTGGGAGGAAGGGATCAGAATTCTGGAGTATATAGCTTCCATCCAAACTTTCTGATAATTTTCATGTTGAAATTTGACCTGGGGGAAAAAAAAAAAAAGAAAAAAAA
>NW_026623386.1:1402371-1418329 GCF_030028575.1 Malurus melanocephalus | reverse complement strand
AAAAAAAAAAACCTAAGAGGTGACTTCATTCTGTCTCCTGTTCTTTGTGGGTGGAAGACATCCAATGTCAAATATTGAAAAACTCTCATTGCACCCTCCTGCTTTTGACTACTTTGTTACTCATTTTATTCAGAAACCAAAGTATCCCAATATTGGAAAATTATTTTACGGAGAACTTTTTTGGAGCCTGTAAATCTTATCACATTTTGAAGAAAATGTTGGTCCATTCAAAGAGAATGTTGGTCCATTCAAAGAGAATACTTCAGTTTAGTACTGACTATGAATAATTTAAGTTTAGCAAAATCTGGAAAAATTTGTGTTTGATAGAGAAGAACACAATTAATTTCTGTTAATTGACTGAAATTAGGGAATTGGAATTCAGTGACAGGATAATTTAGTGTCTATGGTAGAAGAGTGATTAGAGATGATAAGACATTTGTGAGGAGCTATTTCAATTAAAATAAAATATCAAGATTCTTTTCAGGTAATTTTCATCATAATGATACAGTAAATGTGGTATTGGCAGAGATGCTTTAGTGAGTAGACTAAGGTACTTTAAATCTGTTTTGGGATATATATAWAAATAGTTATGTAAATGTGATGATTAATTTTACAAAGGCTTCTCAAAGATGTCTTCATTGTTAAGACAATGTGCAAACATTTTATCTTCCAGCCTTGGTTTTAGAAAATTTTACCTTTTTAGCAGTGCTTCCTTAATTACAGGAATTAAAAATGTTAATTTTTGTCCTTTGATTTCTTCTGAAACAAACAACTTTCTAGTTACCAATTTGACATGACTGATTTGAAGTAGTCCTGGGGGAAAGATGTATTATTATTGGTATCTGGTAATCTCAATGTAGCCTGATAGCCARCACAAAGCTAATAGTTCTTACAGGGATTTCTGCTAGCATCAAAGCTCAGAAGGAATGATGCCATTTTCTGGTGGTGCTGTTGCAGTATTTAAGTAAAAACTTATGGATTTTGAGGAATATTAGTATTTCTTTTTAACTCAATTTAATTAAGCTCCATAAATCTCATCTTGATTTTTATCAGCTTTATTATTCTTGTTTTCTGAYGACCACAGGACCAAAGGATTTTCCCAGTTAGCAGCTCCCCTCCTTGTTTTCTATCTGCCCACCTCAAGTTTTCAAGGTTATGTTTCTGAACCAAACAGAAAAGATATGAAAGATAATATCAAAATTAATATATAAAATATGTGATAAGCAGTTAGGGAAGAAGGTGGAATGGATTTCAAATTTTGAGAAAGGAAGGTGGCAGGTGTTTGGAGAGAAGACAAAAGGTAGGAAAAACTTGCTGTCTTGCAACGGAGGAATAGAAGTATTCCTATGTGTGTGAAGAGTCAGAGCCTCAAGAGACTCAATTCCTGACCCTAATCCCATTGTGCTGTGCCTTTGATGCTCAATGAGCTGCTCCAGACCTGTGATACAKGCATACATGAACAGAGATACAGAGATACACAGACCAGAAGATAAATGGGAATGAGAGAAGTTAAAGGTGYTCTCTGATAGCATTAGTCATCATCAAAGATGTAAGGTTGAACACTTCAGCCGTGTGATTGTTGCCAGAATTTCTACTGGCATTAGAGAAAAGATGAGAGAGTGGATAATGAGCCCACACGTAAGAAGGAAATCCTCCAAGATTAGGGAGCTACACAGGAGAAATCATGAAAAAGGTGCTTTGAAATTATACCTCCCACAGAACGTGGGCTGATACTACAAGGCAGCTGAGAATATAGTTGATAATTGCATGGCAATTGGAACATGCTTTGAAATGAATGGAGGGATTAAATTATTTGAGAAAAGCAGGGCAGTTTTTGTTTATGTTGCTTTAACTCCTTTGCTAAAAATCTCTTTAGTTCTTTTTGAGTAAAAGCCCACATTTCACATTTTTAAACCCATATGGTTTAAATAGTTTTCTAAGAGATCACTTTAGCTGTGATAATTAAGACACTGAGCAAATTTTTTTGAAAGTCTTAAATGAACATGAAATGTAATAATCGCATGGTAGAAGCAGTATTATTAACCTAGAGGAGACAYAAATCTTGAAGTGCATATTACTGGACTTAATCAATAGCTTTCTCCACAAAGCAGTAACATATGAACAATATATTTTCAAAATTTGGAAATAGTTACCAAAAAATTCTTGGGACATATTGATTTTTTTTTTTTTTTTTTTTTTTTTTTTTTTTTTTTTTTTTTTTTTTTTTTTTTTTTTTTTTTTTTTTTTTTTTTTNTCTTTTTGGATACATTATGTAATGGTTCTGATAGGGATGTCTGGTAGCAGTTATTTCTGTAAAATGCTGCTTACCTGCTTGTTTTTTCATCCTGGTCATCTAATGACACGTACATAAATGCACCTATAAAAATACGTATAATATAATATATTTTTCCATACACAAATAAATAGAATATCAAACCATCGTTGGTGCTGGATATCTGTCTTTTGTATGCAATAATAGTTAAGCAATTGTATTTAACACATTACTAAAAATTATATAACATATTGTAGTATTCATTATGGAATGTTTTGTGTCAATTTCTGTGCTTGTCCCATCTTCCTCAGGTGGTTGCTGGGAACAAACACCATTGCAGGACAACTATAAATGTTTCTTGCTCAGTTATTTAAGCCAACATATTACACATTTTTCTGTTTCTTAAAAATGCAAGCTCATGATGTTATATTAACTTGTTTATTTCAACATGGAGCAGCRTAACTCATAACTTGTGTTACAAAATTGAATCTATTTTGATGTAACAAGCCTTTCCGTTGCAGAACATATTAAACTTCCTTTCTTTCTGAGCTTAAATTTACTTCAGTACTGAATTATTTGCAATAAAATGTTTTTGTTTGCTGCCTCAATGTTTTACCTGGTGAAAAAGATGGTGGTCCTCTCCTCACTTGAAGGAGTCTGCTTTCTTAGTCTTTGACCAGACTTGATAAGCTTCATACTGAGCTAAAATGCTTAATTCAAGAAATCAGTCAATTTAGGGAGGTCTTAATTGCCTATGTGCCACGCAAATGCTACTCTTAGTACATTTAGACAACATATAAAATGTTGGTGATTAACAGACTCAAAAGCCATCTTGTAGCATGTCTTTCTGTTTTCAGACAATAGTCGCTATTMGTGCATGGATAATACTTTAACTGCACTCCTTCTGATCAAGTCCTGCAGGTCATCAGTCATCATTAAAGGGCAGTATCACCCAGCAGCTGACAGTAAAATGCAAGTTCCTGTTTACAAATCTGCAACTCTATTAGACMTCCAGAACCACAGTATGTTTGCAAACTAATGTTTATTTCCACATCTAAATTAATCCACAACATCTGTTTGCATTTCACATACTCTCGCCAAATAATTACAAATGGATGTTATGGATTACATCATGAATTCCTATAATGAAGTGAAGAATGAACAGATGCTAAAACCGTATGACACCTCATGGTGGACTAAAACATAAAGTTTGGTATTAGGATTGTACAGTTACAATATAATGTCTTAGTAATTTATAATTCAATGACATTTAGTCCTTTCATACCTGCTTTGAATCTTCATACACCTATTTTATGCATTCTTCTTCTCATTACCTCGCACTCCCCAGCTTAAGAAAAGAAAAGGCTTTGGGTTCATGGTCTGATGTTTGTTGATGTCAGGTGGAAAATTTAGGCAACAGGGGTGGGCACCATAAGTCTCTTCTTGCCCTTCTATCTTTCCTTTTTCTTGGTGCATTAATTCTCTCTCAGTACATTTTGCTTCCCTGGCCATACAGAAAATGTCTAATAAAGACACCTTTTATATTTTTATGATAGACAAACATATCTAATATATGTAATCTAATAAAATCGAAAAAAAGAAACCATTTTTATTATTATGATAAGCAGATTTATATTTTAAATCAAGCATAGACTTCTAAAAATGACCTTTCCAGTCAGTGCCCTGGATAGAAATCCTTAAAGCACATGTTGCCTTTGCAGTTACAAGAAAGATGTTTTCAGCATAAAACCATCCAGATTCTAATCTCATTTCTGCATGTCTAATAAAGAGCTTTTTTTTTACATTTTGCAATTGCAAACAGCTAGATGAGACAGCTGGTGCATAATGGCATACACGTCCTTTTTGTATGGAAGTGGCACTTTGCATTGGAATACAAATGTCTTGGAATCACAGAAACAGCTTTTCATATAGGGCCAGTTATATTTTAAACTTACAAGATGTAAAGACCAAATGCCGTATAAGGCGATTGATGTGTGACGGCAGAATGTGCAGAACATGAGCACTCCATGGCTCCCAGGAGGCAGCTGGTTAATAACGCAGATTTAAATATATTTGGCAATTGTTGCTTCAAGGGGCACTATAAGAATATGAAGCTCAAAGATATTTTATTCATCATTTCTTTAACCTTCATTTGATACAGTCTGATATATATTGTTAGGTATAACTTGCTGCCTCATTAGTATTTCACTGGTTTGAGCACATTGAAAGGAATTAGGTGACATTCACCAAATCCTCACATAATATAAATAAATTCAAGGTCCCTTGCTACTTTGGGTTGGAAGAACATAAGAATTAAAGCAAAACTGCAAGAAAAAAGCAGGTTATTTTTAAAGAGCATATTATCTACACTGAGTGCAAGGTAAATTTAATTTATTTCACAGCAAARAATGGTCATCTTCTCCACATTCAACATATAAATTAAATAACAGATGCCTCCAAATACTGTGACAGCAAAAAGGAGTTTCAAACTCAACTCTAAAAGGAGTTTCAAAGTTGCCGATTTCAGAACTTTTTTTTTCTTTCCAGTAAAGGCAGTGAAAAGCAGAAAGAATTATAAGCAATTATAATCATGTCAGTGATGAAAAACATGAGTTATTCGGGTTTTCCTGTTTATTGAATTGCCTTTATCAAGGATTGAACTGGTATAGAAACATTTATGTTTTAGAGGGGTTGCCCTCTAAATGGTGGCATATACACTACAGAGACACCTTTGGGATAATACAGTTCTCTGATCCTCTGTGCTTAATTATTTATTAATTCATGTATTTTTTTTTTTTTTCCCCCCCCCAGGAACTCAAGAATGAGTGTCATGTGTAACTCACCCAAAATACACAGCCTAGATCTGACCTTCTGTCATGGTTTGGGTAGGCATAGAAATGAAATAAAAAAGGACAGCTTACATGCATCAGCTAAGACTTGGACACATTGACCAGCTGAGTCTTGTTTTCCTGTACCAATCATAAACAGACCAGAGACCCTGGTTTTGGTGAATGTGGTCAGTACAGAAGGTGTGTATTTCTCATAGAAGCGAAATTGATGTCCACCCACTATCCCCATCCAGGGCAGTAAATAAAATTGGAAAATTATTTAATTGAGTGGTGAAGTTCTGGTTCTGCAGCTGCCACTTGCGAAGTGCCTTTGTGGCAACACACAATGTGATGACCTGATTGAATGTTCAGGACAATACTGCAGTTTTGACTTATTTCTGGTGGAAAAATTGAGTCCAAAAAAATCTCCGGATGATCTTTATAATGTTAGAGCAGCTGTAATTTACCCCAAAGATAATGACTGTTGAATCAGTGGATTTTGTAAAAATTTGTACTTGGACTGACAAGAGTTATAAATAACCCACAGTGAAAATTCATTATCATATTTTGAAAAAGATAAAGGAAAATGACCCACCAGGTGGTAGGGTCTACTTGGTCAAAAAGAACACAGATAAATGAGTTGCTGACTAAGACCAGTGAATGTCTGAAAAACATTTGTCATGAGAAAGGCACAAGGCATGACTGWGATCCATCATTCCAGTGAGTACCTTTCCCCATATTTGGAAATTAACTATCTCTGACATMGTTATGTTTTCTTACCAATTTGTTATAATCAAGAAAATTACCCAAAGAGCTGATAATCTTACATATAAGCATAAAACTCTACAGTCACAGGTGAACAACCAGTTTTCTTGCTTGATTAAAGCCAAAAATGAAAAAAAATGTGATTTTTGTTTTAAGGAGATTGTTTGGTGAAACRTCTGACAGCTAAATACAGGATTTAATTATCAAAGAAACAGCTGCTTGGAATAGTTGCAATAAAATTGGTTATASATGTACTGGAATTTTTCTGGGAAAAGAGGATGAAAAGATATTTCGGCCAGACCCCTGTACTTTTCCTCTATAGTCTGTGACAACAGACTAATAGAGAGGTTGTATGCTATCCTGTATCCATTAATTAATAATGCAAGGAACGGTATTAATTCTGCATTCAGAGCAGTGGTGATTACCTGTCAAAGATATTGTCTGGTTCTTGAGGTATTTGAGAAAATTAAGTCATATAGCTCCATTGAGAAAATACATATATATGCATTTTTGGAKACTGTTAAGAAGAGTTGCTGCTTCTCTGGGAATGCTGTTGAGAGGATGAGGCACTAGCCAAACACAAACACATCAAAGTTAAGCACTCCTTTTTTAATGGATCCAGTTCTCTGATTACAAGAAACTGGAAGAAAATGAGAGATGGCAATGCTTTAATAAATTAAACAATATTGATTCCTGTGGTGGGAATTGTCAGATGAAATKTTAGTTGTCCACATCAGAGCTGATCACTAGAGGCTCCTTTTGGCATCTGGGAAAATAGTGCTGCTGTGTGATCCTTCTGATTTTAGCAACAGAAATTTCTCTTCATAAATTTGAAGGGATTAATTGTAGTTGTATACACTGCAGACATAGAAAAGGCAAACCCGGCACAATGTTAGTCATTCCACAAGTCTTTACAGTTTTGGAAGAAATCATTATCTCCACAGGATAATTTATTACCCAAGTGTTACAAAGATCAGTTAAGTCAGAGAGCATCCCAGCTAAGTCTCATTCACTGTATGTAAATTGTCTCTACTTTTCTCAGATAATTTAACATTTCCCATATTAAAAATGTAAGAACAGAATCTCCAAGTGGACTCGTTTTCCTGCCAGTTCACAGAAGTTCATGAGGTGACATCTCCATCAGAGAGAAATTCCAGGCAATGCTAATGCCAATATCCRAGTCCAGGGCAAGTGGAGGACTGTCACTTAGATATTCTCCTCAGCTAGTGTAGGCCACTAGTTTGCCTCAGCCACAAGATCATCGACCTACTCAGGTGATACTGTAAACATTTCTTTGCCTCCGAGGGAACTGTAGGAAATAATCATTGCATTCTTCTAAATTAGTTCTTCCTTTGCCATGAAGCAAGATTGAGTAGAAAACAATAAATTTAAATAGCTCAGAAAATTAGTACAGACAATTAACTAAACATGGAGAAAAATGGTATTTCCAGATAGAGTTGCTTATTGTTTTCTAGTACTACAAATTCTGAAAATTAATGAGAAATGGTAATTATTCATTTCTATGTTATATTTAGTGAATACTGTGCTCTGTGCATTTTTCTCTTTTAAATATGCAAGCTGGGYTTACAATGGTAAATGAGTAGGGAATATGATTTGAAGTAGTATAAATGTGAAAATATGTCTCTCATAAATTATGAGAGGAGGACAGCAATGCATTTTAGCACTTTGCCTCCCAAATGATCGTAATGYTGTTACAGGCAAATACCGTTTCATTTACCTCTGTAGGACAGCTTCCTCTGACAATGCATTGGAGCAATTGCTGACTGCAAGATTATACAGGCTTTTAGGAAAAGCAATGAGTGCTACATTTAATTGAAAAGCAGAGGAAAATTTATACAAATGTAAATTAATGGAATAGAGGGAGCTTGTGTAGGGAACCAGAGCTTTATAACTCCTGAAAGTGATGACATGGAGGTTTTAGCAAGCAAAAGGATCTGAAAGACTTKTACTTAAATCTCATTTGAGATTCATCATCACTAATGGCATAATGCCTTTTCATTCTTTAAGGGGATTTTCTCTTACTATAAACCCCACACAACAGAAATCTTTTAAAAAACTTGACTCTGTTGAGTTTCTGTTAGAACATCTACTTTAATGATCAGATGTCAGTGTGCTTAATTTGTGAGATCTGATAATGTTTTAGTCTAAGGTAATGTGAATGGTTTTCTGTATTATGTATTACATATATAATGTATAATTATGTTATATATATATAATATATATAATATATATTATCTTATCTACATAATATATTGTTATATATAATATATTATAAATATAATTACAATAAATAATTATATTATATATGATAATAATATAATACATTATTATCTATTACATAAGTAGAACCATGAAAATGTCATTATTGCAATTACAGTTCAAGTATTTGCACATGACTATCATGGGCCAAATGCATGATTTCCCAAGTTTGTTAATTTGTACAGTATGAAGTCTCAAATCAGGCATCACTAACTTAAAATTTTCTAATAACATCTGACTAGGTGTTCAACATACAGAAGAGGCAATATGAAACATTTTTTGCCTCTGTTCCTATGTTAAACAGAACTTTGCCATTATCTAATGTTATTTTTAATARCATAATTATTTTGGAAGAAATTTGGAGCTGGCTCTGCACATAGTGTTGGAAGATAACTGCCAGGTCTGGATTCAGTGCACATGAAGTGGAGACAGGTCAGCTGTTTATTCTACAAGGAGTGATTTCTGAATCAAGTAGGAAGGAAAATGGCAATATGAAGATTGCTGGCACTTTTGCTGTAACTGCTATTGAGGCATGAAGCACTCATAGCCAAGTGGCACCTGCAGCTGAAGAGGGGCTTATGCTGAATGTTTGAATGAGAGCTTGAAGTTGGAAAAAGCATAGTCCATGAGTGCTTCAAATTGTCTGTAAATAAACATTCTTCCATTTGTGTCTGATGCAGTTAAACAGTAAAAGTATTTATCCACAGGAGGGGACAACAATCATCTCTTGGWGCAAGGTTAGAGCACTCCCAAAGATTTCAGTGTAACTCTATGATTTTTCATAATACTCAGGACCCCATCTGCATTAGAGCCACAGGCCTCTTTGCCCCTACCTGTCATGGAATCTTTTTACAGAAGCCTGACATTTAACAGGAAGAAAGTCTTTTAGAAATAAGAGAAACAGCTTTTGAATTGGTTGTGACGTTTTTGATATAGATCATAACCTTGAATCTCATCCTTGAGATGAGCTGACTTCCTGCAAGGGTGCTATCAGGATCTTTCTTAACCTCTGTTAGAGTAAACTTTGAAGAGGAGTTGAACAAGGGAGTAGCTTTTGGAACTAGTTTGACATGTCACATAATTACTGTTATGAACTGGATAGTACTGGATGTGTACATATATATAAAATTTGCTATGATAAAAATGTTGCCTTGTTTCACAAGAGAGCCTGTCATATTTTTGGGTCCTTGTCTCTTTTTATCATTCTCTATTAGGTCTTCTGCTGCCTTTTAGGAGATCTGGATTAAATATTTTCATTAACAGAAGTCCAGAGACTTTAAAATCTCTGAYCTTTAAATCTTGAAAATAGGAGTGACAGTAGAAACAAGGTTATATAAGCATGTAGTGCAATTTGAGAGGAGAAATTGCATGTTTTGACCCAGTAGAAATAAAAGGGCAAGGATATCAGATTCTGGGTTCCAGCATCTAATAGTAATGTTGAGCTTTTAGGCCATTCACTGTAGGCCTTACAAACGACTGGTGGATCTGTAGGTGTAGACCTTTTTGAGGCTGAACTTTATGTTAGTCCATTAATGGGGTTCATAGGCTTCATGTACAAGAGTTCAGTCTGAAGAGCCAGCATCAACCTAAGCAAATGCTGAAAACATAGAAGAAAAATACTTTTAATAAACTGTGTCATTCTCTGAAACAATAAAGTTTTGGGTTTTTTTTTTTTTGGGTTGTTTTTTTTTTTTTTTTTTTTTTTTTTTTTTTTTTTTTTTTTTTTTTTTTTTTTTTTTTTTATGGTCATATGCCTTATTTACCTTGACTTTCACAGGTTCATGGAGGTTTTTGAAATTCTATCAAGAACAAAGATGTTTAAAGTGCTGAGAAATCTGCTGCTAGCTAYGCTCTGAGGCAGGATTTTATGTCTGGRGTTTTACCAGCAGAGACCTGTATGATCATGGCCCTTGGTTTCACAGAGTTTGAGGGTGCTTGGGGATAAACTTTTCATATTTGCATGTTTTTAATGCCCTTTTGTATTCCACGTAATATTTTTAATCCCCTTTTTTTGTGGAATCTGTCCTTCAGTAAGAGCAACAGCATGCATACTTGAAGCTTGCTATTACCCTCCTCTAACCAGGTTTGCTGTTTACCCAATCTTATTTGTTTCCTTCCTGAAAACTGCTGAAGAATTTGTGCTCTTATTAATCAAAGCAAACAATTGTTTGGAAAGCAGCTAKAGAAACTGATGCTTCCCTTGGCTTAGATATTAGAATAGAAAACCTGCTCTACTGTTCTGCATCAAGAGTAACTTGTTGAGGAATTAAGGCTGTGATAGAAGAGTGACAAGAATGAGCCTAAAATATCTGTGCAAAGAATTTCTCTATTTCAAACTGAAGATGATTTTTCAGACTTTGAGTAAGCACTTTGTTTTTTCCTGTAATGGTTCAATGACCTTTTCTGGATGTCAAATGTTTTGAGGGATGTATTTTAATTGTAGTATTATGTACAGCATTAAGTACAACMCTGTGTGACACTAGACATTTTCAGGAAGACCTAACTACAATTCAAAGATAGAAATAAGAACATGGACTGTTTAAAACACATTTCTCACAAGAAAAAAAAAAAAAAGTGAGAATCTGTCAGGATCATCTGTGAGCCAACATATAGATGAAACCTGACATGAAATACCAAGTACAGTGACGTACTTGCTGGGAAGATGTGAAAACAAAATGCGGCTCTTCCAGAAAAAAAAATGAATTTGTGACTGAGACAAAGCTTCTCTGCTCTGTGACTTACAAGAAATGCACAAAGACCTTGACAGACTTCTGATGTGAATTAATTTGAGTTTGGATTCAAAGGTTAGAGTGTAATAACACTTTGATCGCTACCATCCTAATTCTTTATAGGAAAAATGTATTCTWCATTATTCACAGTTTCAACTTTGTCATTACCATATTGTGATAGGAAGAGATTTTTCATGTTATGACTCTCTTTACCCTGTGATGCCTTCATAGTAGCAGAATTTTCAGAAAAAGCATTTTTTGTTTTAACCTCCAATATTTTAAGAAATAAAGTCATTAATTGAAGTGGAGATGAAAGAAATAAATAATTTCATCTTCCTTACCTCTTATCTCATAAGACCATAACTTCAGAGAACCTTGATGTTGCTCAAAGCTGACAGAAAATCAGAAGCACTCTTCCAAATATGGTCAGATTGTTCCCACATTYTTAATTCATGTCATGAGGTTTTATTTCCAGTTGCACACATTCTTTCCATCATTATTTCTCTTGTTACAGATATGTGAGAAGTATTTCATAGTGTGAACTGAATTATAAATGGTTAAAGCCATAGAGACCACTTTGAGAAGGATACATTAGAGTTTTATTCTGTTGTTGAAGAGGATTTTCGAAGTTCCCTGGCATATGTGAGTGATTGTTGCTACTGCAATTCCTCATTGCAGGAAATACAGGCCTTTTTCTACTATGTTAGCTCTCCAAGTAATTTCTRAATCAATACCAGCTTTCTAAATCAATATTATTGAGTGGAAAGTTAATAAGGAAGACRGTCTCCTTACATTTAGTAATTTTTGGTAATCCTCTTTAAGAAATGTACTCTTTGGGGCACAAACTGGATGAACTCCTTCCTATTTATTCTAGATTGGATTAGTTTCAGCCCACAGTTCTCTTAGATGGCAGAGGATTTGGAAGGGAAAARGGTCTTGTTTTCTGCCTAGATCATGGACCATTAACATATTTTACATGAAAGAGCTATCAGACAGTTCTATCAGATGAAACATTGGAAAAGGAAGTAAGGTGCCACACTATGGGGTATTATCATGCCTTTTCTTTTTTATTTTGTGTGTTCCATTGCACAGCTTTAGACATGAACAGTTGCTTGGATAGACAACTAAATAATATTAAACCCCCATGATATTGGATCCTCAGGCTTTCAAAACCATAGAAACTGGATGAATCAGATCCTAGCCATGTAACTTTTCTGTTTTGAAAGAAAGCAATCAGTCAAATGATGCACACCAAAGAACAACATATAGGATGAGATGACTGTGATTTCRATTTAAGAAGTCACTTAATTCAGCTTGCATCCATATCTGGAATAAAGATGGAATTTCAGATATAAACCCTTCCTCATGTGTTTTGTTATTTTTAAAATTTAGCCAATTTATTCAATTTTATTTTGCAATGCCATTGTCTCTCTCTCCATTTCCAAACATTACAATGGATAAACCTGTTATTAAGGCATCCAAATATCTGGTCCAAATATTTAGCTCTCAGTTAAACTATATATATACTATTTTTTATTTTTTAGAAAGTGTTTGGAGCTGTTTCTGTATTTTTTCTGAGAACACACACATCCACACACACAAGAACAAACAACAAATCTCTATGCAATTTAACTTTTGAACTATTAAAATGAAAACAAAAGACAACTGAATAATTGAATGRGAGAGATTTTCAGTTCTTCATCTCTCTCTCCAAGTGATTTTATGCAACAGTCCTCCTTTTAAAAAGATGGAACATTTGAGATCTTTTGAATGCTCCAAACATTCAGATGTAACACAATATTTTATTAATAAAATATTAAAGAAATACATTTTCCTTYATTTTTCTCAGTCCTCATCTAATTTTTAATAATTTTATATGAACTAGAAAGTTCATTATTCAGAGCCTTTACACTGTTTTACCTAATGAAAATCAAACTCGTATTACAGTTTTGTAGCAGTTTATMATTTTGAAATTAAGCTGTATGAATAATACTTGATTCCTTTTGAATACAAATGTTACTGAATTAGAATAATTTTCTCCTGAAATTAAGTTTAATGAAATTATTCCATTCTAATTTTATCTTGTTATTCTACTGTCACTCTACTGGTCTGTTTTGGTATATGTACTTGTTTTCATGGTTATCCTTAGAGGTTAACTTTTCTGCTGARCAAAAGAATTTACCATTACATCTTGTGGGTCAAATTGTGTTAGTCATGGATTAGAACAAATAGACAAACTAAGAGTATTTTTTGTATCACARCCACAACACACAAACTTTCTCTTTTTCTCATCTTTGCTTGCAATTCACACTTTAGAAAACAATAATACAAAAGTAAAAAGTTTGATCAGCCTGTTCTGAAAACTTTTTCCCTCAGGTTATCTAAAATTCAGCAGAACAGACTGTTACTTTTCCTTCTACTCTGACTTTCTCATCACAAGGTATTTTCTATCTTAGATATATTTTGCTGCACACCCATTTCTGAAATGGAATCTGCAATTTGGGGGGTGGGGGAAATGTCAAGGAGGGGACAGGGGTTTCCAGGAAACAGCTGAGGTGGAAAAAATAATTTAATTGCCTGTGAATGAAAAGSCTGCAAAATATGCTCTAATTCAATCATTCATAGGTTGTGGGAAGACTAGAATTTAATAGTTTTTRTTTTTTAAACTTTCATGAGACATTGTAACACTGTTTGGGAGGCATAGGTGTGATACCCTTCTAAAAACCATCAAAATATCAAAGCTGTGGAATAAAAAGCTGTTTGAAATTAGTTATGACATGGAAAACTAAGATTTGGAACATTTTTTCAGCACTATTTGCCCAAGAGGTATTATKTATAAATTAATTAAGCAATCAGCGAAAGGAGGTTTTGCTTGCTTGACTACGCTTTTATCATTATTTGCAATCACAGTTTATTCTAAATACAAAAATAATTGATATTTTCAGCATTAGTAAGATACATTAGAACATTTTAATGTACTAGTTTCACTGAATATTTCTAAACATATTTCTTTGGTAAGATATGGTTTCAGATCCTCTGAGTTTTTGACATTAATAATTCCACACTTATACTTTTTTTTCCTTTTTAAAATTTGGGATTGTTTCTATACTTTCTTTTAGAGTTTTTATATTTTTATAAATGCATTTACAAATTTTGCACTATGTGGCAGTCCTGAAGTGAATTCAGTGCCTAAATCAGATATCAAAACAACTCTATCCTTTAGGAGTGTTCAGCTGACTGACAGGGSCTTTACATTGGGCTTGTAGCGTAGCTGAAAAAAAAAAAGACAAATCTGTCCTCTAAATAATTCTTTTATGTTAGGAGTAGATTACATAGCTAGTGTGAAGAAAAAAAAAAAATCTACATGATTCTGAGGTAAAAGTCCTGGTGGAGCTGTTCTAAATTAGGGGTCTGATTCTCATTGTTGCAGCATAGCAAACGTGAGGTAAATGTCTGCTAACATCCTGCATTTGAATACTCTGCACAAAGAGTGTTTGGTGCATCCCCAGGGATGCAGACTGCAGTCAGTGAATAAACACCAAACTGTGTGTGTTGCAGGGCTTCCCTGTTGCTGGGGAGATGGAAATTCTGTTTCTCCTTTAGCACTGGACAAGTCTGAAGCAATGAAAGAAAGAGTCAGTTCAGCAGAGACTTTCACAACATTAGATCTCAGCAGATGTCGGAAGACAGCAAGTCATTGGTTCTCAAGTGCAGAATCAAAAGATATATGAGAAATATCTGTGATATTTTGTGGAACACATATCTTTGTGTTTTTCTATTCAAAGGGAAAAGATAGAGATGTCAAGGATGTTCAAGTGTAATTACTGAGGGAAATTACTTAAATCAATAAATGCATTTTTTTTTTACCTTGCCCAGATTTTCTTTTTTTATCATTTTMTTTTTCAGGAAAAAAATCTAAACATTCAGAGAGGAGAAAAATGTCCTTYCTTTAATCTTAACCTTCTAGCAGAGAGAAGAAGTGATAGCAGAAACTGAAGAATAGAGCTGTAAGAAGTTTTCAGTAATATTAAGTAAAATAGGAGCAGTCTGTCAAGTCCTATTAAAAACTTAATGTCAACCTTAATTTCTGACACCTGTTAGTACATTTTTTTAATTATAATATGCTTGCATTTTGCAATAACAAATATCCAGATATAACTTGTTATATTTTTCAGAGACTCAAAGAGATTAAAATTTGATTCTATAAGTATTTCGATATCTGACACCATCTTTCATAATTTTCTCTTGAATCTTWATGTAAATACTTCTAGTGCTTTGTAGCAATTAATCCTAACATGATTTTCAAGATAGAAAATCAAATACATGCAAGTGACTAATTAAAATGGGAAAATGATGACTTGACTTGTTCAAGATCAGAAGCAAATATCAGCTTTCTTCCTCTAGAGATTAGTCCAAATAACACTGCTGAAGTATATCTCAGCAGATCAAACATGCATTTTTAATCACTACTTTTCTTTATGCCCATTACAAAATTAGAGATAGCCCATTACAAAATTAGTGAGTGTTTATAGACTTGGAATTTTTGGAGTTGTTTCTGTTTGTGACATATTTTTATGAGCAGTAAGSTATACGTTCTTTTCTAAATTATCTCCCACGCATGTGAGATATTAAAACTTGAAAGTGCCTGACAGAATCCCATACTTGCTGCCATCAGCATTTTCTTCCTCTTTTGAAGATGTAGTCTTTTCTTAAGTCCCTWCCTTGCAGTGTTTCCAAATCAGGAGGAATAGATGTAGATTATATAATTTAGGAGTTCATTTTGATGCATTCCCATCAGTAGTCTTCAAAACTTCTTTTGATTTACTATTCCAAAGTGTTTAAAAATACTCTAAAATTATCATTTGTTTCCCAAGTCATTAGCAATGATCTTTACAATATTTCTTTTCAAACTTTTCAGCTGCCAGTACAGCTGATTTATATTCCTTTTTGAAATCTTCCCTTTGGTACCAATGATAAGGCAATTGCATTTTGTTACATATTACATGTTAAAAACTATAATAGACTGTTTCCTACTGACATTGTAATTTATTCAACACTCCATCTGTAGCTATTTGTTGTTGCAG
>NW_026623386.1:1372928-1402291 GCF_030028575.1 Malurus melanocephalus | reverse complement strand
CCTTCATTAAATTCAGTGTCTCATTCTCTTAAATGAAAGGCTGTTAATCTGAGCTATATAATTGACTTTTTTTTCTCTTACTGTGGCAAATGGATTTTTTTTAAGATAGAAAGCACATGCCACATAAAGTGGAAAGACCTAGAAGTGAGTGAATTGAATCAGACAGTATTTCCCTCCTCTTCTTCCTAAGAATGGAACTAGCATAATTATTAGCATAAAATTATTGTTTAGTCAGTGAGTAAAATTGTGACTACTGCACTGTCCACAGAAAACATTAATTAAAAAGCTTTATAATCCATTATAGGACTCTGAATATTGACAAGCTGTGATTAAAAACCAAGTCAAATGACAGATTATGTTAGCCAAGTCATTCAATTCACTGATTGAAAATTTTAAAATTCATTTGGAAAGGCACATCTCATAAAGTTCAGTATYGAGTAAGGACAAAAAAAAAACCCTTTTAAAATAAATCCAAACTAATTAAAAGACTAGAATGTTTCCAGGCTTCCCAGGATTTTATTATTAAGCAAAGAGGTAAGTTATCTATCTTTTACAGATGTGTTTCCACTATTCTACATATCTATGCATCATATAGGGTAATTTTCACCAGCACACCTCTTCCCCTGTTCTATCTTTAGGTATTTGTGTGCTGCTGCATAGCTTTACTTCTAATTTTTATTTAAAGAAGAAAAAAAAAAAAAAACAACAACAAACTACTTCTCTGATGGTTTTCTAAGCCTTATAGTGTCACAGATGATAAAGAATTTTCATTCCCTGATCTTGGACACCAGTTACTCCACTCTTTCTTCAGGTTGTGTTGTTACTGTCTGTTTTAACTTGAATAAATGATTCATTAAAGTCAAAGTAGTTTCTTTGACTAGTAGTTGTTAAATTCCCTAGAAATAGTCTCCTGAAAATTGCTTGYTAATGCCTAGAACTTGAAAGTCTCCAGTCATTTATAACCCTTAAGCCRTTGTCTCATAAAGCACCTGAATTAGATRTGTTATGCATCAGCTTTGAATTATKACAAATCCTAAAACTTTTCATGAAATCAGATAGCGAAAAAGGGCAGAGTTCACAKTACTTAACCTTATGTAATTTCTGTGTGATTGTGGCGGCGTAGGGTATGATAATGGATGTGTTGCATTGTTTAGTGTGCAGAAACATTGCTATTTTGTTGATGTGGTGGGTCGACCTTGGCCATGTGCAAGGTCCCTCTCAACGTCTCTCTCAGTCCCCCTCCTYGGCCAGACAGAGGATAAAAAAGGTCATATGTCACGATAAAGAGAGGAAACTCACCATTTACCATCAGTGATAAAACAGATTCCATTCGGGGAAAAATTAATTTAATATACTGTCTATTAAAATAGAGCTGAAACGTGTGAAACAAAGACCAAAAATAAWACACCTTCATCCACTGTGCTCTCCACTTCCAAGGCTCAACTTCACTGCTACATTTCCACYGAGCAGCACAGGGGGTGGGATATTGGACGCTGCGGTGAATCCATAGCAGCTCCTCTCTGCTATTCCTTCCTACTCACATTTTTCTTTGTCCAGCCTGGAACATTCCCAGGTCCCAGTCCCGCCGGGTCCCTCCCTGTCCCAGGGCCATCCATCCGTGCCGGGTCTCTCCTCCGTCCGTCCCCGCTCCCGCTGTCCCCTCGGGGCTCKCAGGGCTGTTTCCCGCACGGTTCCCCTGGCTCAGCCCCGGCTGCCCTTTTTGGGCAGCGTTTTGCCCTCCCTTGGCCAGGCTTTCCCCGGGGCTCTCGCCCCCCGCCCGTGGCTCAGGGGCTCAGCCGTGCCCTGCGCTGGGGCCGCTGGAGCCGCTGGCACCGCCCGGGACAGCCCCGACACAGCCCCAGCGCCAGCTCTGGGACATCTCCATGGACTTAAAAGGAATTCAAAAATTGTGGTCAGTGTCTGTCAAGCGTCTTTTATCAAAGATCAATGTTATTTGTCCTGTTTTGTAAAATATTTATTCTAGCCTTCTAGACTCTTTTTACAAAACCCATTACAAAGACCTTTGTAAACAAAGCATCTTTGAAACAACTAAAATTCTTCACTTATCACCTCTATAGTATGATGAGTTTCTATGTAGCCTACTGTGGTTTCTTAGTTGTTTTTTTAATGCATTTRTTGGGGTATCTATTGAATTGTAATTTGACATTGGTGGCAAGCTAGTTTCAAAGTTGGTTTGTGGTAATGATTGTTCAGGTAACTTCTGAGAAGTATTGAAGTCTCAGATGACTTCACAAGAAGCTACCCAGAGATAAAAGGCTATTGCATTTACTGTAAGGTCAGAGAACATTGGTTTAAATTCTCAGCAATACATTTTTTACCTGATTTCACCACCAAAAAGCAGCTTTGAGTCCCTAAACTTGTCAAAAACTATATTCACTGACACTTTGGTTTTTTTCAATGCCCTCAAATACTGAAATGGTGTCTGAAAACACTTGAAAGATACTAGTTACATTATATAAATCTATTTACGTTAGGACCTTTAACTATAAAAAAGAAATACTTCTTAAATATGTCTCCAAGGAATTGAAAATGTTAAAAATTTCAGGAGCAATGTTCTTGACATATTTCTTTTAATGTATCAATGTTCCTACAAGCTCACTTCTGCTGTATCTGCTTCAAAGGAGAAAACTTCATTTCTTCTTTCCTTCCACAAGGCTTCTTTAAATGTGGTAAGTYGAGGAGTTTTGTTTTGGTGAAAAGGTTTAGTAAGAAATAAGCTTTAGAGCACAGTTTTAAAAGGTGCTGACTGTGATGCCATGCAAGAAATGGCTGCAGACAGTGTTCTTGTCAAGTTATGACACCACTGGGATTGCAGCAAATCTGTAATGGCTCYGTAGAACAAAATGGAAATGTGGGATCTGCACACAGAGCAGAGCTAATGKTATATTTTTTCTTATCACTAGCATAATTCCACTCAGTGCCTGGCAGGCAGGGTCTGGGGCTTGTGGGACCTGGGTCCTGTGTGGATGGCAATGGCTGCCCTGGCTGTTTGGGGTGATGCACATCCTGTGAGCCTGCTGGGCTTGTCMCAGGAAAGGTAGAGTGTGATTGCAGTAGTCTGGCTCTTGAACCTCTCAAAGCACTCAACTCCTCCTGGATCAAAGGTGCTCCTCTACCTGGGCGTTACTCTCACAGGGATGGTCGCTGCTGCTCTGAGGAAATGGAATAAGAGCAAGGCACAGGTTTTGCTTTTCCTCTTGAATCATTTAGCTGYTAACGATCCCATCTCAGTCAACTTAGCCTCGGTTTGGAGTTTCAACTTTTTGTATCTCCAAACATTTTGACAGTTTTTTTCTCACTATTAAAAATTTTAATTTGAAAACTGAGCTGGGGTCATGTGCTTTTACATGAGAGCTGGGTCTTGGTTCCTTGATACATARATAGCTAAACCTCTGTGTGGGGTGCAAAAAGTTTTAAGCAGGGGTCTGAAGGGAGAGTGAAACCTCCATGTCTCAAAGACCATGGTAACATTTGAAAGGCTGACCGTGGCAATTGGGGCTGGAATAAGGCTGAGCTTCTCTTTGCTTCTCTGCCTAGAGGGAAYTAGCCACCACCAGCATTAAGGATCTTCTTGGTAGCAGCAATCCAGTTGATGATGTCAGATTCTGAATGGCTACTTCTACCAACTGAAAAAGACCCCAGACTTCCATATAAAAAAGAAAAATTCTTTCAAACTGATTTGGGAAATGAGATGAAATGAGATTCCTTCAAAGGATCGTCTGTTTGTGTTAGTAACATGAATGAATTTGCAAGGCAGAAAAATAATCTTTCAATTATTTCTGTATATAACATTGAAATGCATGACTGTTCAGACAATTGAATGTAAACTAATGTAATTAAGAGTGCTAGTCTACTGTGGTAAACTGTAGAGAACTAGTGGAACAGTTCCTATGTTAGGAAATACTTAAATTACTAACAGACTTGGCATTGGTAGAACTGAAAGGATAAAGTTGGTAAGTACCTACCAATTATCTCAGCTGATAATTTTTTGGCAAGTTCCACTCAGGAATGAATTTTGGCTTGTGTGACAAAATTGCCTTCTACCAAATTKATTCTTCTCTTGCCTAACTGAAAAGAATGATTTGGAAGGAAATATTTAAAAATTTGAGGTGGTGTATTTTTATTAATTTTAAAGCATTGTATTTTCTCTTCAGCATTGTGGTGGTCTCTGTTTCACAGTTATAACACTGAGGATGGTAATTTCCATTGTCAGCTTGTTTTAAAATGAATAGTTTTCACTTCTCAGAATTTGGTTTTTGCAAACATGTGATTTCCCCCTTACTTTTTTCAGAGTGGCTTTTTTCTAAGGCATCATTTTCAAATTGAACTTCTTGCTTGAGAAGATCAAAGTGAATAATTACAGTGGGAGACTAATGCAAATGAAATGACAGTTTAAAAGGATTTCTGAAATCTCACTAATTTTTTTACCCTTAATGTGTTTTTCATCCATTGTTGGAAGCAGTAAACAATTTTTTTTTTTTTATATCTGATATATTGTGTTGCTTCATGGTATATGCATCTCTCATGTGTTTTCAGACTTTGATGATATGTCTTCTGTTCCCCCAAAGCATTATTTTCCCCCCAAAACTTTCTTTCTCAAGGTCAGTTATAGTTTATTCATGTGCTAAAACATTGTTTAAAAACAGCTAATAGCATCCCATTTCCCATGGGTATGTGCTCTATGTCCTCTAGGGTTTCTTTTCTCATCTTTCTTCATTGAATCCTAGCTGTTCCTCAGACTTGAGGCATCTGCCATCAGACAGAGGGCAAGAATGGCCTTACCATTGTAGATCAACATGTTCACGTGTGATAGCTGCATTCTTCTTGCATTTCCCACTGCAGAGACTTGCTCTGTCTCTATAAAGCCTTTGGGAATTTGATTCTCATTTGGAGTCTTTATTGCTTTGTCAAGGCTGGGTGAAATAGCCCCATTGGTCAAAAGTTTACCACGATTGTGCTGAGTAGGTGTAACGAACTGGAGCAGGGATAGGCAAACAATYCAAGGAAACCTTAGAAAATTCTGCAATTTATTTTGTTTATCTGCACTCATCCAATAATGTTGAATAAGCAATGAAATTTCTGACATATCTCTAACAGTTTAATAGAAGACACTATTTTCCCTGTCACATTTACTATCAGCCATGTATTAAGTTCCAGTTCAACAGTTCTTATAATTTAGTTTTGACAAATTGATAACTTACTTATTGCTGAAGTATTTTTCTTATCAACTTGTGGTTAGCAAAAGCCCTCTTTTGTTGCCATTTCATCACATTTTCTTCCTAAGCTATCGCTTCATCTTATGTACAATGATTGGCTCTGGTTTAGTACCTTTTAAAATGAGTACTAAACACAAGCCATAGATCTTACTGGTTCATATAAAAACAAGTATATTGCTCAGCATTGCAGAGCCTGGCTGAACATGTCTGTGGTAATTCTTGATGTGTACAAAGACACTTCCAGGGCTGTCATTTTTGTGATCACTTGAATAAAAAAAATCTTTATCTACACAGATGGCTTTTCCTATGTACTTTTTAGTGATYTGACTAATTTCCTTTTGGAATATAAATTGCACGTATTGTAGATAAAATAAAATGGCTTTCATGTACAACGGTTATATTTTAAAGGAATATTAAAATAAGTACCAATCTTAATACTTTATTGAACAATAGCTACTTTTAAAATTTCAATATAGTTTTAACCGCTTGATGAAATGATGAGTCGGATCTAGGTTTAGAATTATCTTGCCTTGATATAATTTGGATAACAAAGTGTTTGTGAGTGAAGTGAGGTAAAAAAGCATTAGCATCACTATAAAATCAGACATAATTGCGGAACTATCAGTATGAGAAAGTATTTTCTGTGCTGTTTAAAACAGGTAAAATGGGAACTAAAAGAGAAGGAAGAAAATCTAGGTTGGTTATTCAGATCAAATGTACCGCATGTTGCAAGAATATCAAATTCTGAGAAAATACCCCTCTGAATTACTGTAGGTGCAGATGTCTCCTTGTTTCTTCATTCTTAGATGCTCTTATCAGTTCTAGGTTCAGCCGTGTGGGGCTTAACATAGAATGGTTTGGCTTGGAAGAGACTTCAAAGATGCACTAATTCCAATCCCCCCACCTTGGTCAGGGACACTTTKCACTCCACCAAATCTCTCAGAGCCCCATCCAACCTGGCCTTGAGCTCTTCCACAGATGGGCCATTCACAGCTTCTCTAAGCAGCCTGTTCCACTTCTTCACCACCCTCACAGTAGACAATTAGGTACTAATTCATTTACAGCTATTCTCTTTCAGTTTGAAGCACTTCTCCCTTGTCCTATCAGTACATGATTGTAAAAAAATACTCCCCAGCTCTCTCTTGGTCCTCCATCAGATCGTGGAAGGCTGCCAGCTCTTCTTCAGGCTGAACAAGCTCATTTCTCTCTGCCTTTTTTTTTTTTTTTTTTTTTTTTTTTTTTTTTTTTTTTTTTTTTTTTTGTAGGACACGTTTGGCTCTCTGGGCTGTGAGTGCACAAGGCTGGGTCACGTCAAGCTTCAAAGCACCCCAAATTCCTCCTACTCAGGCCTCCTTTCAGTGAATTCCCTCAATCCATACTCATGTCTGAGATTACCCTTGCCCAGCTCCAGGATTTTGTGCTTGCTTGACCTTGCTGAACTTCATGAGGTTTGTGAATCTCAAGGCTTCAGCTGAGGCTGTGCAAATCAATATATTGGGGTGCTCATAGAGTATTTGTTGTCCTTTGARCAGGAAATTAATTTCTTCTGCCAGATTTTTGTGTGGCTTTTTGAGAGAATGGGATTTTTATGTTTTGACTTCAAAAATCCCTGTGTTGTGAATGATTTCTCAAATAGTCCTCCTCTTGCACATTAATTTTAAAGCAAATTATGTTTAGGSCTTTTTATATATGTAAATGTATACTTAGAGGGCAAATATGCATTTTGCTAGTTATCTTGTCTTCTGATCGTGTTTATGTATCACAATTACAGCAAATCTAAAAATAATTTTTCTGGGGTTTCATCCTTCAAATTATCTTTTCCTTGAACTTTTATGCRAAAAATCATTTGAATTCCCATTCTGCTTTAGAATTGTGTGGGAATATCAGATGGTGCTTTAAATGCTTTCACTTCTAACAATTTTAAATGCCTTGGGAGAAAACTTGTTCAACTTGTATGTTTTATTCAGCTTTATTCAAATTTGATACTGCTGACATACAATAGGTACTAAAATATTTCCTCAGAGAAAGTGTATTTTTATCATTTGGGCAAACAGCCATGTTTTTCCAAATTTTCTCATATATCTCAAGAAAGTTGATTCTGCTCATAAGGTTTTTGATTGATGCTAAATTTCAAAATGCCTTTTACTACTTTTTCTTCACAAGGTCTATCTATGCTGCACGCTTAGCTATTCTTTTTCTTCCCTGAGAGTATTTTATGGCACTCTAAATCCTTCAATCATTTATGTAAGTACAGCTGTAATAAAGATTATGTAATAGAGGTAATTTAAARTCTCTTAAGCAAAGATCAACTGGCAAAACAATTTATCAGGACTGAACAAAAGAGTAAGGCTCAAGTTATCTCATAAATAACAGCATTAGGGAATAACCCAATAATTTTTTTTTTTGGATTTAGTAGTTCATTAGTACTAATAACATGGACATTTTGTTACATAAATGGCCAGTTTAAATAGTAGTACAACAGAATCTCTATKTAGGACCTCTTTATTAAAATACTTCTTGCCTAAAATTTGCCAYATTTCTGTTTTCCTTGCAAGGACAGATGCAAGTGTGCTGTCATTCACGAATCAATGGATGTGTTCTCTCCAGGTGCACATTCTCTTTGGATTCCTTAAGTCCCTGCTGCAATCCAGCTTGGGCCCAGTTTTGGTGCTGCTGTTGCTGGATTTCTGTGGTTTTCATGAGTAGTTCCTTCTTAAAAAAAAAAAAAAAAAAAAAAAAAAAAAAAAAAAAAAAAAAAAAAAAAACAACAAAAAAAAACCAAGAAACAAAGAGTAGCATGCCAATAATCATCACAGCAATCCTGCATGAACCATTTTGTCTTGGCATTAGAGATGACAGGAGCAATGCAGGTGGAACAACAAAGAGTTGAAAAGACAAAAGATGGTAATGAATTTTATGAGGATCATAAATCTTCAAATATGACATGAATTGGGTGCAGCAAAAATGAGGAGCAGGTAGCCTTATTCTAATCAAGAATGCCTTTGTTACACTCACATAAGAGAGACTTATGTCATGACATTTCTCTCAAAAGAAAAGAGATTAGGGTAACACATACCATTTTAACTGTTGTATCAGGGTTTATAAAATTGCTCAAAGAGGCTGATGTCTCCTCTGAATGTTCTGAGGAGTAGCAGATCCTTTAGTGAATTCTCTATAATYCTTTTACTGTCTCAACATTCTGTATTTCCTGGACTGTGTGTGCTATATGACATCACTGGGATGTATTTTATTCTATCCTGATATCTGACATACACTTTTAACTAAGGATGGCTAGGACGAAGTGTAGCATAACCAGATAATTAGGGTAAAATCAACTGTAAACCAAAGCTGTTAAGAAAATTCAAATAAATAATTATGTCCTTATTCAAATTTATATTTCTTGGTGTTGCTTCTGATTCTGGAGAAAAAAAGACACAGGAGAAGCAAAGTACACTGGAGCATAGCATTTCTAGTTGTTTGAATGTCCAGAAAAATTACAAACAATTTGATGTCATGGCTTAACTTCATTTGATAAAAGATTGATTTAACACAGCAATTCACTCACTCCCACCCAGTGGGATGGCAGAGACAATTACAAGAGTAAAAGTGAGAAAACTCATGGGTTGAGATACAGAGAGCATAATATGGAAAGCAAAAGGTAGATGTGCAAGCAAAGCAAAACAAGGCATTAATTCATTACTTCCCTTCAGCAGATATATATATAGCCAGCTCCAGGAAGGGAGGACTCCGTCATCCCATTTGTGCTGCTTCCCAGCTTCTTGTGCACTTGCTCACCCACAGCACAAGACACTGAAATGTCCTTGATACAGAGGAAGCACTACTTCACCATCAAGCATCAATGCAACCAAACCATCAGTGTGGTATCAACATCATTCTCATGCTGAATCCAGACCAAAGCACTGTACCAGCAACTAGGAAGAAAATTAACTCTATCCTAACTGAAACCAGGACAGCATAACAAGGAATGGAATAACCCTCTGCTATGAAAAAAATTTAGGTCTATTGCCGTGGCCCTCGCTATCTTACAACTATGTATGGGGGCTGGGCTCGGATCTAGTATGGTCAGGACGAATGCGTAGTATGCGCATGAGCTAAATGACATAGTAAGGGATGGGCTAGGCTGACACAACCAGCCATGGGATTGGACAGATGAAGGCATCTACCAATTAGAGACTGGAACGTGAGATGTGGACATTGGAGAGTTTTTCTGGCTATGTAATCTGTCTAGAGCCTCACTGAYTGGTTTATTCTCAAAACCCGGTAAAGATAAGAAACCCTATAAAAGGCGCACTGCGAGCAGGGACAGCTCAGAAGGAGCTGAAATCACTRCAGAAGAAAGAGCTGCTAAATCACTATAGCTAAAAGAGCTTGGAATACGAAGATTTAATAAAGAAGAAACCTGGACCTGCCTACGTCGCGTGTGTCTTTCCTGCTCCGGGGATCTGCGGGCACTTCGGGGCTTTTAACAGTCTATCTGAGCCAAATCTAATACGAGGACAAAGAAATCTTTTCCTAACACTTTGAGAAAAAGAGAAATCAATGGAATAAAGGTTCTCAGTCAGCTTTGGAGACCCTATTAAAAATCTAGCAAGGCATTTTCAAATTCTGAATGTCATCATAGAATTATTCCTTGCTGATAACTGGGTATACAATTGGCTGTCTGAAGAATATAAGGTGCTAGTGATAATTTTAAAATTTTCCCATTTTATAATTTACCTGCCTGTCATAAATGCTGAGAACTTATTATCTATAAACTAAATATTTAATTTCTGACATCTATTACTATATTTAATTACATTGTATTTCAATTTTTTGGTAATCTGTAAAGAGCCRTAACATTTACAGAGGAAAACAGATGAAGACTTTAAAACATTTCACAGGACAAAGAGAAACATGGGAAAGTAAAAACGATTTCTACATTGAAATTTGACTGTAATTAGGGCATAATTGTCTTATTTGTTCATGTGAGTTTTAACAAGCAAATCACCTGTCCAAAATATGTTGGCAAGGATTGCACAACCTTAGTGTTGTTCTGAGGTATAATCAGGTGAAATCTTTGTAAACAGAAATATTGATATTAAATGCCTTGTGCACCATCAGCAGCACTCCTCTCTCTGAGATGCAATTAGAGATTCTGAGCTCAATATCATAGGTATACAATATCATAGGTATACAAATAAGKTATGAAATGAAATTAATATCAGAACGGATTTTTTAAAAGTAGCACATTTTCAAGTTTATTGGTTACACTGCAGCTGAGAGGACAGTAAGTTTTCTTGTTTGGAGCTCTTTTTAATCAATTTAAGAATATATACCTTGAGGTATGTAAACATCGAAAGAGAAGCTAAGAGTTCAAAGCTTACTTTTTTACTTGTTATTTATGGCAATAAAAGATGTTGAGTGGCAATTTTTGACTGAGGAATAAAAATTGCAATACAACTTAAATGCCAATGTACACATTTACCTGTCTTAGAATAGTGCTTATTTGTCCAGAAAAATGATAAAAATATTCACTTGGTGAACAATTACCTTCCTCCCTGCTGTAGCAATGGAGATAAAATCTGTGTGTATACAAGTCTCCTAGAGTCTGGCATACACCATCAAATAGATGCACAGGAGAAAGRAAGAAGCAAAAAGAGAGTGGAGCATAATTCAGGGTGTTACTGAGTCGCTGACTGGGCAGGACTGCAGAACTCAGTTTGATTTCTGGTTTAAAGTGGGAAGTCTGTATTAGTAGCAAAAGTGAAAGCCAGCATTTCACAAACTTTGTTAAGGAATTTGTTGTAGTTCTGTGACAAAAACTTAAAGCTGGGGTAAAATGTTCCAGTTTTAGATGTTAGAAAATGTTTTCAGTTAAAGATCCAAACTTTTGAGATTTTTAAGCAATACTGAATATTGGGATTATCTGCCCAGGGAGCAGGTGGAATCACTGTTCCCGGATGTATTTAAAAAAAAAAAAAAATGGATGTGGAACTCAGTGCCATAGTTTAGTTAATGAGGAAGTGTTAGATTGTAGGTTGGACTTGATGAWCTTGAAGATCTCTTCCAGCCTAGTTCATTCTGTGCTTCTGAAGATTTTCAGCTATAATGCAAAGCAGCATTTCTTTTTTTCCATTCCTTTATAGTTCAAAGCACTCATTACAGATGTTGCTCTAATAAAAAGCTAGTATTTGTAAATATTCATGCCTGCATGATCTTGAGATATTTCATTTTCACTTTCCAAATTTGAGATAACATTTATGTGCTAGAGGTCTTAAAACAAACAAACAAACAAACAAACAAACAAACAAACAAAACAAAACAAAACAAAAACCAAAAAACAACTACTATTCTCTATATCTCCTGTTCAGAGTATATCATATAGGGAGGGTTTTTTTGTTTGTTTGTTTCTATGTGCAGCACAGAAGCACATTGAATGTGTTCCCATTTACTAATTTTCTTTATAATATTAAACAATTTTAATAASTTTGTTTAATTCACTTTCTGCAATCATAGGTTCTCCAAAATTAGATAGAATAGGAGTAAAGGTGGGTATGAGTATGGCTTATGTTAATAATTAGCTCCATTAACTGAGTATGCTAATTTAATGTAATCACTACAATCAGGTTAGCTTCTAAAAGGTAAGCCTCTCCAGGGCAAAGAGGTGTTAGAGCAAAGACTACCTTTTTGAAATTTTCTTTTTCTGAGAAATAAATTTGCTCTTTATCTTTTAAGTATTCTGGGTTTGGATTCACAAGTATGAAAGAATAAAATGTATTCACTTTGAAAGATGGACCACTGGTGCCAATCAGCTTAATACAACTTTGACAGATAAAAGTTGAGAGTGTCAGACACTTTTTTTGAGAGGGAGTAGGGTTCTCTTCTCTTCCTGATCCTTTATTTTAACACATTCCTTTCAGATGGAAGGAAACATAGGTAACAAAAATCTAYCAATATTTCTTCTAGGAATTGTGGAGTACAGCAGAAAAAAACCTGAACCTAAATTCCGCTGGAAGCTTACATGCAGAACACTGAGGCTGTTCAGAAATAAGGTCCATTTTTTAATTTTGCATACTTGTAACAAAGGCACAGGTAGTACTACCAGATGTTTACTATTTTGAGTTTTAATGTTTGCAATGCAATTATTTACAATGAGATTGAAAATGTTAACCAATCAAGGATGATTATTTTAATGTATATAATGTCGTATGCTGTATACATGCACATTTTGAAAAGAAGGGGATTTATAAAATTTGTTTAAAAAGATAAAATGGAGAACTGTTGCATACTTGCTGAAAATTCAGAATTGCATGGACATCTGACAGCTGGAACTTCCATTAAGCTTCATTTATTTGCTTTAAGTAGGTTTTATTAAGTAGYCAATAGAATGCCACTTGCAATGCCACTTGGAATGCCAGTGAAATCATTGGGAATGACTGCTGTTGGCCACTATTCCAAAGAAATTGACTTGGAGATTAATTTCAAATTGGAAGATGACCTTTTCAAAAAGGTAACTTTGCATTAGTGGTATCATCTATTCCTCACCAGCATCTTCAGAACAACAACAACAAACAAACAAACAAACAAACAAACAAACCAATCAACCAACCAACCAACCAAAACAAAATAAAACAAAACAAAAATAAAAAATTAAAATAAAAAAAAAAGAAAAATCTGAGAATTGGCCATGTTTCTCAATGTAATATGGTAATAACATCTTCAGTAGCAGATCCATTGTATTTATGTTATTGAATTCTCTGACCTCAGTATTATATTTGTCAGCTGCCGCTTCTGTCWGAGCAGTCCAACATGTTGATGAGATGTAGCATCTGTTATATGTCCTTATAAAACAGCCTGTCTGCTGTGTTTTTAAGACTGCTTGTCTGTTATAAAAGGTGTGGATGACTAGTCACCCTCCCAAACTTTGGTACCCTACTTTTTTCAAGAGTGGTGTGGTAGGCTGCAAAGATCCTTCCCTGACCTTTTTAAAGGATTACACTAGTGTAACATTTTTTGTGTTCAGAAGTTCTGTATTTTTATATAAATAAACTCAGTCCATCTGACATAACCATGACTAAGTGGGATATCCTTGGACTTCTGGATCCTGTGCCAGTGTCCAAAACCTGCTTTTCTGTCTTTCAAGTTAAGTATCTGAGTCCAGCAGTCAGTGAAAAAAATGCAAGACCTTCTCAAAAGTCAGAGTTTTGCCTTTAGATTAGTGGCAAAATCTGACAAATTTAGATGTTCTGAGCACATTATTCTTCCATTAACATCCAGGACCTTAGTTGAAGATTAACTTCATCTGGCTTGCAGGTTCACCGAGACATATATTTGTTCTTCCGGTATTGTCTGAATGACCCAAAATCTGGACTAAACTACTAGCAATGATCAAATTAGAAATTTGCTACTTCTCTGAGAATTTTTGTTGCTTGTATTTGTGGTTAATAAATGTACCWTTAGGCATTGGCAAATGGTTAATAGCTCCTAATAGGTAATAATCTGATCTGTACAATTTGGACTGTATAGTTTTATAAGAAGGATAAGTGCCCATTCAATAGGTATTCTATCATTAAAGCTTTTGTGATGAAAAAAACAGTCCCAAGGTCCCCTGGAGCAGCTTTGGCTGCCAGGTTACTCTTCACCCAAAATCACTGCAACCCCTCTTAGTCCAAGACCAAGAGCGATGGGTATTTGCACTGTGAAACAAGCATGAAAAATACCAAAAAACATACTCCTCTGTGCTGGACACATCTGGTGGCATTTTYTTCTCTAGCATTTCTAAGTTATGTTTTTCACTCCCCAATTATTCTAGGAATTAATCTCTCCAGGGTGTTTTTGAAATTGCCTCTAAGCATCGTTTCGAACTTCTTGTAGCCTGAGGTAGCTGTTCAGTTTGTACTTAACATGCAAGTATACTTCAGAAACTCCTGCCTTAGAGCACTAATAAACAGAAGAGCTATAATCTCCTACTCCAGCAGCAATGTTTCTGGAGCTTTAAAGTAGTGATCTCTTCTACACAGATACTTCAGAACTTAGCTGATTATATAAGGAAATGCTGAACTGACTATGGAAATGCATGTCGTCTTGGCCATGACAAACTACTGACTCCCCAGTCATGAGCTCAACTACTGCCTTTGAATTTGAAGCCCTTCCCCTTGTCCTATCACTACATGCTTGTAAAAAGATCCTCCCCAGCTCTCATGTAGGCCCCTGTCAGGTACTGGAAGGCTGCCATCTCTTTTTCAGGCTGAGCAATCCCAGTCCTCTCAGCCTTTCTTCAGAGGAGACAGTCTTAATCTCTGTGATAGCTTCAAGACCCTACAAGATATGGGACAAAATAATCAATCTTGTCCCTTCCATGTAGTCATTGTTTAATTTGTCATGGTAGTTTGGTGTATAGATTCTAAAGAAGTTCAAAGTATTAATTCCAGATATGTAACATTCAACTGAATGATCCATTAAAAAACATTCTCACATTGATTGCATAATTGTGGATTATCATCMTGGACATCCACAAAAAGAATTTCACAACCAAAACCAATGGTCAAAAATGACARATGGAAGGGTAACTATGGTGGCACTCCATCGCATTTGCGGGCTCAGTGTGATTGGTAATTCAGGGATATTGTTCCTGCAAGGACAAGAACGATGACCCAAAGCGCACCTACACTCATACTCACCTCTCGCTCAGGTGTACTCAGAAGGTGTGTTCACTTCACCAGAAGGGTCAAAGGATCACTCACCGATGTCCAGTAGGAAGTTGCTCACCTGGCAAAAGGATGAAGGCACACAGTCCCTGCAGGTCTTCTTGGGTACATCGCAGCCCCGAGGGGAGGTTTCCCATCACAGATCTGCTGCTCCAAGGAAAATTGCACATGGATTCTATCAGAGGCACCATTTATAACCTGGTTGGCTTGGGACTCGTTATTGTGCAGTCATGGTCCAGAAACTTCTCAAGGCTGAGGCTCTCACTGGCAGGAGGTCCAATCTGTTGACCAAGGGGATCTGCACGTCTGCCCTTCTTATTCCCTCCACTGTGGAGGCCAGGAAGAGAGGAGAGGGTCATGGTGTATCTGCCACAGCTGGGGCCACAGGGTATCAGCCAAGATGGGACAGGTAGTCCTGCCCCAGAGGTAGAACAGATACCTAAACAACTTAAAAGTACACGACTTGAATTTATTTTTGAACTATCATGGGTATTTTTCCATTCTTTCTTCTGTATGCCAAGATAGTACAAGGCAATCTACAGGAAAACAGTCAAGTCAGCTTTACCCTTAGCCAGCAAGAGCTTCTGAACAGACCATTGCAAGCATCACCAATTATTCAGAGTAACAATCTCAATTTATAGCTGTATCTTGCTTTCTTGATTTTGTTTTGCTTAGCAATCCTTATTTAAATCAAACTGTTGATATCTAAATGTTGGGTGTTTTTTTTTTAATCTGCTTCTTACTCTGATATAGTCATTTTTGTATCAAAATGTAGGGAATTTTAAAGTTAAAAGCATTCAGAACTTCAGTATCTTACTTGAGAATAGTCTGTCATATGGATGATCTAGGACAGACAGGAAGCATCCACAAATGACAGGGGATTCCATACATTTATAGTAAAAGTTTACATCAAAGGAACTAACTAAGAAGTCAGCCAAGATTTAGGCTTAAATTCACAACTATTTTCTGACATTCTTAGGTTTCTATACTTGGAACAGATTCTCAAGATGAACAAATCAATCTAGTTCCACTGAGATAAGCTAAACCATGCATATTTGTATTCATCGTGATTTTGATATAAYTTGATTAATAATCTTCCTGTAACTTAGTTTTGTGGTTATTAATATTTGATGGCACAGGGGTATATTTACTTACCTTGTGATTGACACTTAAAAATTTCACAGTTGTCAGTATTTTTTCCCACATTTTCTGCTTTGCAAATCCTTTCTATAATTGACACAGCACAGATACTGACTTTATAAAAAGAACCTTTCATGGAAGTGTACTAGGCATTGGTCTTTAAACATGTAGTGGTAAGTAAAGATGTCAAAAGCAAACAAAGCAGAGTTCTTAAAAGGTAGCTGAAAATCCTGTGCCTTTCAAATTGTTTGCATTTCATTTTCTTGAACACTTTGATGTCAATTTCACAGCTGTCACAGATACTTCTAAGCTGGCCAATCCTAAATTTATCATCCAAAATACAAGCAGGAAAAACCCACACTATTTTGTTGGTTTAAGAAAAATGTCCATGCTGAATATATGCATAATGAGGTCACATAAAACACAGGTGACACCAGTAGCAATTTAGACCAGCATTCTCTATCCCTTGTGATAGAGCTCCTTCACAGAAAAAAGTGCAAGAGCTAATAAGGATCAATAATTACCTTAAATGAACTTTCTTCCAGCCCATTTCAGATGGTCATTGGTTCGTAWCTTTAGAAAAAATTTGGAAAATAAGCCATAGAATGGTATAGTGGAGCTCTGAATAACTGAATCCTTTTTTGTTCCACTATGATAGCAAACTCCTTAAATATATCCAGTGCTGTGTAGAAGAACACGCAGCTCATTCTGCTGGCTCTTCCTCATATTGTTCTTCATAAACATAAAGCTAGCAAGTCAGATTGGGCAGTTTTATTCCTGTGTTTCTTGTTTATTCTATCAGTGACAGATAAATAATCAAGTAAGTGACCCTGTTGACAACCAGTCTTTCTTGCCTTTCATCTTAAACCTGGGGTTTTTTTTCTGTGGCTTTTAAAAAAAGAAAGGTGGGGACTAGGAGAGAGCAAAAGCTGGTTTTATTCTTCAAAAACAATGAATAAAAAGAATGAGGTGTGATGACTATGCAACCCAAGTTACTGAGATTTTTAACATAGGAAAAGCAAATGAAACTTGATTGTATGATTTTATCCTGCTGGCTGAGAACTCAAAGTTGTCAAGCATAACTCTGGAATAAGGATAGGTTTTTTAATTTGCTAATTTTGGAGTTCCATGTAACTTTTTCATCAAGGAACCTATTAGAGCAAAGCAGTTGCATAACTTTATAAGCTAATTTTCAGACAGCATTACAAGAAAAAAAACTCAGCCCAAAACCTGACAGTTTGAGAAGAGCCGGAATTGAAGAGAGGAGTTTTGTCTATGCTGCAAGGATTCTAAGTTGTTATGAAAGTTCTGCCAGACCTTATGCCAGTGTAAATGGCTTCTTTTGGCAGATGTTTCTGCTGATACGACTGCATTACTTTTCCATGTGATGGCACTAACATGTCAAAAGATTTCTTCTTGGGAAACTGCCTAGATCTGTTTGAGATCTATTTGTTGATAGTGAGAAGCAATGTGGAAGGGAGGGAGGGTTTYATTCAGTATCTTCTGGCATTCTGCCTGCAGTACTTTGTGGTTCACCTGCACTGGGACCATGAGCACAAGTGAAGAAGAAACCTGAATATTCTTAATTATATTTGTTGTTATTATTCATAGCAATAATTAAAATAAAATAAAATAAAATAAAATAAAATATCCAAACCAGGATGTTTATAGACACATTGAAAGTTTAAAGATTCACTGCCTGTTTTCTGTAATCTATTTTACAGGGGATGATTCTGAGGCAGATTGGAGTAAATGCCTTGATTTTTATGAGCTTCCTTTGAATTAGTACCAGGAATGCATGTGCTTCCTTTTTTTTGCACACTGTATATGTCATCCTGTCGTTCTCCAACACTGCATTCCTGATATAATTTACTGTGTACCATTTTACTGATGAAAGATTTATTGCCTGACGAAACTAATTGCTAGGGATTATGCAATGCTGTATGGCTTTTTGACAAATCCAGCAGTTTTGCATGACTATAAAATTAGCCTTCTACAATATAATTAAAATAATAGCATCTTTGTCCTGATTACTTTATGGTTTGACTGATATGCACACATGCATACATAAATTATTTAGCACTTATAAAAATGAAAGCTGATCTGCCAGGCTAGGTCATTCAGAAATTRTATACAGCAAGTGCAAAATCACATACAGTCTAGTGATTTAGAGAGAGGCAATTAAACAGACAGAATTTACAGAGCTTATCCTTTCTTATGGATGTAGGAGGGAATTTTTAATCTGCTCTTCCCTTGTGTGTAAACATATATAACAGAACAGTGATTTTTTCTGTGACTGAAGATGGAAATTATGCCTTTGGGTGTAAGTTTCTCAACATTATATAAGGTCTTTGCTTTAAGTAAATGTGTTACTTGAAAAATACATCTACAAATATGTGTGAATAAATATATATATTTATACACACACACACACACACACACACACACACACACACACACACACACAAATATGTATGTTTGTATACCAATGGATCTTCTTTTGCAGCCTTCCAGAGCTCTGACCAATTGTGTTACAATAGAAGAGTTAAGACCAACAGAATTTCAAGACAAAAAGACGGCCCTCTTTTCTGGGTGTGACAGATGCCTCTGAAGAATAATCTACATTATTGACAGATTTGCATTTGGAAAGAACAAGGGTCTTCTTCTGGCATAGGAGTACAAGATACTAAATCTGGCTATTTAAAAGTCCAGAAAAAGAAAAGCAATCTATGCCTCACATTTGCAGTCATTGTTTGAAAGTTACACATGCTCTTCCATTTACACAGTCTATCATTCCTAGCTGTCTTTAAAAACTGATGGCTGAGCTCTTTGGTAGTAAAGCATATGTWTGCTAATGTTTTCACAATTAAAAGAAAGCACAGAATTTTTGAACAAAATTTATAATGTTCAGACAATTTGGATCCCAAAGTTTCTACTCAGCTTTTCTTTGAAGCAGCTGTGGTATGAATGCTTGGTTGACTACCAGAATGATAATGCCAGTTTTAGAAATATTACAGAATTCTTCTAGGTTTTTTATTTAGAAACTGCATGGTTAAAAGTAGCTCTAGAAATACTTTGAATTGAAGACTGGTAAATTTTCCTTTCTGGATCTGTATCTGTCCAAGACACAATAGTTTTGTTCATAATCTCCATGATTTAGAAAAAAAGAATATCAGAAAGTAGAGGGAGATCAGACAGGTACTGGGTAGTCTTTATGGCCTCCTGATTTTAACTGATGAGCACCTGTGGCATTTGTTAACATCAGGTGGATCTGGAGTGGTTTGTTACRACTCCAATTGGTGCAATTGTGAGTGAGAGACTGTCATCAGAGTGTACACGAATCTTGGTATTTAGGCCACTGAACTTCAAAGAGAAAAAGGGTCATTAATTTTCTATTTCTCAGCAATCTAAGTTTGAGCCTCCCCTTTCCTGTCAGAATGAAGGAGTGCTCAGCTTTTTTTTTATTTTTTTTTTTATCTTCTAGTGAGGAAAATTCTATTTCTCTTCCTCACAGTTTCCCTGATTAGCACAGAAGTAAAAATAAACTTCAGCTCTATGTCTCAGAGAGACACACAAATATGTGCAAGGYGCCCAAGAAAGAAAGCATGGAAACTGAAAATGTCCATTTGCATACRCTATGTAGGTCATGCAAATATCTTCTCACTGGCTTTTACTGCTTAAAATCGCACAAATCTTAAAGCAGGAAGAGAAAGAAATATCTGAGTCTTTTCCCAGTTGAATGTGAGCACACAGTATAGCTCACTAGTTATCCAGGCAAGGAAGATCATCTCATTTTGACACCTGCTGGAAGCTTAGATGATATTTCAAAAATGATTTTTACAATGTGRTTAGGTACATGTGCCTGGGTGAACTTGGAACTGTTGATGTGTGTGGATTATWACCATTCTGCCACTACATTAGGTTGATTGGATTTTGGACTGGATTGGATTTTGTATGGAGCCAAGTGGTGTACATTTGTGTAAGCAAATATCAATACAACTGTGTGTAACAAAGATCGSTTCAAGTCTGTTGCTCTGCACCTCRTTTAAAASAYAAACCCAAGTGTTAGATTGTTAGACTTTCTTGACATCTAGTGGCCACTGGAGTACTAGCAGCTGTTAAATTTGTTATATGCAGAAAGGAAGTTTGTTGATGGACTAAAAAAAGATATGGYACTCTATAATTTTTAAAATTTATTTTTCCCAATCCATAATCAATTTGAAAGTACTTACCTTCTATTGCACAGTTTGAATAGTGCTATCTTTGAGACTTCTTACCTTTGAGAACTGAAGGAAAGCTGAATATTAACCAAAGCCACTCACTGAATGCCCAGCAGTATTTCATCCTTCCCTGTGTTTAGCTTTACTCCGGTTCTTCAGTGATGTATTTTTCACTTCAAAGTAGATGGCATAAAAACTCAGTTTTAATTTTATCCTATTTCATTTTAATCATTCAACAYAAATTGTTATCCAGAATTTGCATTAGGTTACCTGCAAGGCCCTTGGTAGGTGGCTGAAAGGATGCTCAGAGAAACTGCAGATACTTAGATGACAGTCAGGGGTGTTGGTTTCTGTCTGTACCTCTGAAAAAACACCTGCTATTTTTAAGGACGGACATGCTGTAATTTCTCTCGAAAATGTAGCTGAAAATCTATACTGCCTCTTTTCTTTTGCTTTGTTTTTGTGTTTTTAGCTACAGAAAGAACAGTTGGCTTCCTATCTCTCCTATTTTACACTATTAATACTGTAATAATTTCCACTGTTAAGCTTTTAATGATTTCTAATATTTAGGATTTTTAAGCAGCTGTGATCTTAAAAATTACCCCTGAATTATCATCCCAATATCCATATTTAGTGCAGGGTTATAAGAGATTCATGTCWAGAATTCCTTTCAAAAATTCAGTTTTCTGTATCATGTGGACTCTCCATTTGCTCTTTCATGCTTTCATTTTAAATTAACGTCATAAGAATAAAGGTTATGCTTCTGTTCTCTTCAATGTGATTGTAATAGCCATGGTAGAAAAGAAGAAAATTGTAAGTTGTTTCTATTTATCCAACTGTCTTTGAAAAGCTAGGCAAAAAATCCAGTCTGGTTTATGTCCTGATGTCCTTCTGCCTCCATCAAAATGAGAATTTATTTTCTAATCAATTACTTCTTTTAGTTCAGGCTACAGGGAAAATACCAGCTTCTCTGGGGAACAGCATGTAGCAAGCATCCATGAGTTACATGTGCTTTATACTTGAGCAAGCAGTTTGATTRTTCTGGCTCTTTATATATTCATGTAAAATTTAGTGGTGAAGTTATCCTTTTTACCCAAATAGGAGCTGTGAAACTTCTATGTACCTCAACCTTTGTTGGTTGTGAACACTTGCAGTTCTCTCATTTCCTATGGTTGAGCTGAGTATTTTACAGTTCCTGCTTGCTTCATATTTAAATTTTAGTCAAGCAGATAGTAAGACTTGTTTAGTACCGGAAAAGCAGTGGTAATAACATTATATAGAATATTTTGGGCCAGAAGAAGTACTATATAGTTTTATATGAAACAATGTTTAAGCAATTAATTGCAAAAAGTTTCACATTTTGTTGTTAGAGTGAGTTAAGCTGTGGTTTCCAGAGGGCTGTTTAAGGGAGACAATGCTTCTGTTAAGAGCTGAATGACAACACTGCAGAGCTAATAATAGAGTTTCCAGTGTCAGAAATGGTATTATTTATTCACAAGCAATGTGAGGAAAGTTTGTCATCATTTTATGTACTGGAAAGTAATGGTGGTGATGAGCTGGTTCAAAAGGGCAAGCCCAGATAGTACAATAAAGTGCTCAAAGATCTGTGCAAGCTATGGTTAAATATATGCCAATGTGTAGAACCTTTGAACTCRGATTTTTAATACATGCTACAAATTTGTTTTTCTGTGTTTGGTTTGTGTGTGCCACCACCTGTTTTTTCTATTTATTTTAAGACAACTTAAATATGGAGCAGAGCAGTGCTTTATAAATACTTGTACTGAGGGTACCAGTCTTTATTGCACACAAAAATGCCAGTTTTCTGGTTTTATTGTGGCTCACAAACAACATTGCATGCTTCCAGTCATCCAGAATGGAAACACTTCTCACATCTGTTATAGGCTTGAAGAAAGATGAAAGAGGCTCTGGTCTCTGGATTAGTATAAGTAATTTGTAAACAATGGGCAAATTGGGACATAAAAAAAAAAAAAAAATAGAGATGCAGCTGAATAACTTGCAATTTAGTAGGTACAAATGAATCATTCAATGATAAAACTCAACTAGTTCAGATGTTTAGAGCTTTAGCTCTTAGTTTGAAAACAGTAAGATTTAATATATTTTATCTTAAGGTTGCTTAAATAAATTCTTTCTTGCCTAGATAATAATTTTTAAAATCACATTTTTAGAGACAATTTATTAAACCACAGGAATTTTCATCTACTTGAATTTTTTTTTCCTGTTCTTTTGGAGCAATTTTTGGTCAGGGCTTTCTGAATCACTACATGTCTTTTGCAGCCTCTCATCTCCAAATTGGAAGGAAAGTACTTGAGCCTATTTACATCATTTCCTGCTGTTAAACAAAAATATRTTCCTCTCTTGTTTTCTAATTTGGTTCATCTTATGCCTTGGAAGTGCACCCTTAAGCAACTAGGATCATTCCCACGAGAAAATGACAGTGGTCAAGAGTGTCATCTTTATTTGTATTACAGCGTTGGTTTGTTTGTTTTTTTTTTATTTTTTTTTTTTTTAATACAGCAATGGACAGAATCCTCTCATCCCATTGAGTATCCATTCTGCTGGCTGTTACCTTTTCATCTCCTGAGGACCCTTTCCAAGAATCCTCTGTAGAAAAGTGTGCTCCAAATCCAAAGCATTTCAAAATTCTTCAAGCTCAGCACAAACTTCCTTTTTTCCAGTATTTCAGTTGCTGGGGTTGTTTTCTCCATGACCCTCCAGTTTTAATACGTGTCATGTGTCGATCACAAGTGGCTTTCTGCTTGTTACCTGCAGTCGTGTTGTTAGACCTAGCAGAAATTTGCTACTGTACTGTCCTGGAAATTCAGATCTGGCTTCTGTCAGATGGTTTTCCTCATAAGAATTCAMAATACTTTTCATTTTTCACTTTTTTATTTTTTTTTCTGTAAATTACCAGTTTCATTTGGACCTGCAAGCTGGTTTGCTGAACTTAATACATTTAAAATTAGTTAACAGCATATACTTACCATAAAGTCATACTTCTTGGTTACTGAGTTTTGATGTTAAACTCTGATTTGTTTGTTTTCTGACTGTCTTAGGTTTCAGATTTGTCAGGCCAACCTGTTTGCTTTATTCCATCTTAGCAGCACTTGATGTATTTAGGATATAAAATCTATTTTCATACATTTTCTTATGCTGTTTGATGTTGCTATAGGCTGAATGCAATTCAGCAAAGATTTTTRTCTTTGGTTATTTTAGTTATAGCAGTTATCTGTGTCATTCATCTGGGAATATTCTAAATTTTCATAAACAAAATAATATTATTTAATACAAGGTTAAATCATAAAGTTTATCTAGTATTGCTCTGGATCGCAATATTTTTGAGATATTGGAACAAAGAAGCAGATGGCATCTAACATCAATACTTCATGCCTCTGTTAAGAGATAAAGTAGGAGGATTCATAATATAATCTCTGAAACTTCACACACGGCCTTAATGTATGTGCTCCTGTTGTGGGTTTAAATTCCTCTCCTTTTGTTCACTTTRGAAATTTTTTTCTTCCCCCATTTGTTGCTGGGTTATGTAATGGCCCATCATCCTTTTAATTGCTGGGTGTTTAAAAGACAATGATACCTATGGCCACACCCGAATGGTCCGAGACAGCTTTTGTGTGGTGGGGGGGCAGGGGGGGGGATTGGGAGTTTTGGTTTTTTGTTTTTTTTCTTCTTCGCGGCTTTTTGGGCGGAGAGGGGGGTCCTGCTGGCGGCACCGTGGTTTTGCTCTGCTGTGCCTGGCCGGAGGACTCCAGCTTCAGGAGGGTGAACTCTGCTCCATCCCATCTCGCGTCCGCGGGATTCCTGCTCGTCTCTTTTGAGGTCCTGGGTTTCTTGCTGTCCAGAAGAGCACCGGCGTTTTGTTCCGCTGTGAGTTTTGCAGAGAAACTTTTCTTCATCCACCTCTGCCATCTTATATCGATCATCCCAGCCGCAGGAGATCTTGGCTAGCCGGGACCCGCACCGCCACGTCCCCTGCAGTCTCCGAGGAGTCGTCGCGCCCTCCCTGCTCAGCCAAGAGCAGCGACATCCCTGCCAACCAAACTGTAACCTCGCCAAGAGGGAGACTGTTTCCATAAAGCTGTCACTAGGTTTGGACTGGGCTGTGTTGTTGCTATTGTTATTGTTACTTGTTTCATCTTGTTATATATATATATATATATAAGTAAAAACTGTTATTCCCTTTTACCCATATTCCTGCCTGAAAGCCCGTGATTTTTTTTTTTCAAAGCTATAATAATAATTCGGAGGGAAGGGGGGGTCATAGCCACCACTCAAGGGGGGTCCCTGCCTTCATTAGCAAATACCTGTCTTTCAAACGGGGACAGTTCCCAAAGAACAACACCATGTTCAGTTTCCAGGGGCTTCGTAAGGGGACGGTGTCTTTGCAGTATTGATAAATTAAGAAAGAATTACAAATCATAAGGTGACACATACATGGAAAATGCGCAGTGGAGGACTTGAGTCTCAAATGATAGCAAAGCTTTTTCATTAAATGATTTTTTTTTTTTTTTTTGCTGTAACTCTGTTAGTATTTGAATAAGCACTTGATCACTAACTCCTGCAGAGAATGCAGTACATGAAGGAATATATTGAACAATCAAATGATAAGTACAGTGAAGATGTGTATGTTCTAACTATGCCTGATACTTTTACTAAACTTGTWAATGAACAAGTTAACAATATGTAAAACCATGCATTGGAAGGTAAGGCATAAGATCATTCTTCATGACAACTAATTGAACTCGTAGTGCAGCAAAGTAAAAAATCACTTTATTTAATGGAAGCTAAATATAATAATAAAATTAGATATTAAATATATTTTTTATATATCCTGTTATTCCTGGAGTAACTCCCCAGCAGTGCTAAGGAAGGGAGTGATAAGTAGGCTAAGACAAGAAAACTATAAGGAAAAATGGGAWAAAATTCTCAAAAGATGTTTTCCAGTCTTGTCTGTGGCAGTGACCTTCCATTTAAAATACTTGGGGGCTTGTAAGTTGTAGTGTGAAATTGTAACTTTAGAGTAGTTGTAATGGAGTTCATCAGTGGTTCAGAGATTTGGACTTTTTAATGTTAGGTTATTTTAAGGTGTAATTCCCCTTTACTTTTAGTAATGAAGACAAAACCATACGGAATCATAGCACTATTTTAGTTCTTCATCTTAACTTTTATGGCTGAAAAGACTTTCTTTTACGTGCTTCTGACTCTAATCAGTAGACAGTGATAATATTTCCAAGGTAAGGGCAAACTTCTGCATCTATCAGACTTCAAGCAGTTTTATGTTAGATACCCTACCTTGTTTTCTTTGAATTMATTCTTCTACCTTTTTGTCAGTGTTTGTTCAGTTTTACTCAGCGTTTCACTCTTCCTTTCTGGCACCACCAATCGCCTTTGTGCTCATCAGCAAGAAACTGRTTTGTGCTTAACTTACAGACTGCCAGCTGAAGCATCAGATTGTGCTCTGTAYCTGGAAAAGAAATACTAGGCACCCCTGGGAGCAGTAAAGCCACTTGGAAAAGTGGTGGGCTAATCAGCATCAGACAAACTAAGCTTTTCTTTGTGATATACTGTGGTAGTTTTGTTCAACTTATTAGGGTTTGAGGGCAGTTTTTATGCTGTTTTTTGTGTTTGTGAGAGTTGGTTTATTATTTTTTTTTTTTTTGGAGGGGAGTGTTTGTGGAGTTTTTTTGGTGGGGGAAGGGCATGAAATTTAAGGAACATAAGAATAAATCTTTTCATTACATAGAGTCACTGTCCTTCCTAATGACATCTCTGATTAGATGGTCAAAGACAGGTGAGGAAGAAGCATAAGAAGTGCTGCATACAGGAACAAGATATATCAGAACTTATTAGTCTTTACTGTTACAAGAATGAATATAGATTTACCAAATAGAAGTAGAGATATCTTGCATAAAATTATATCCTAAATACTTTAGTGTTATGTTGTTTTTTTGGATTTAGTTAGAATTCCCATAAATGCCCACCAACTACTTCAATAATATGGCATTATCTGTGATTATATCACTACCACAACAGATTTTCTATATCTCTCAAAAAAACAAACAAACAAACAAAAAAAAACACAAAAAACAAACAAAAAAAAAAATCCCAACACTTTGGCATTTCTGTACCCAGATACCTTGGTCATGTTTAACAATGGAAGACTTTTTTTTTTACTTTAACTTTTAGGGCTAGCTTGATCTTCTCCAAATGAACCCCTGACTGTCATGGTTTAACTCCAGCTCTCAGTACAGGCAACCCCTAAACAGCTGCTTGTTCACTGCCCCACCAGCAGAACTGGGAGAGAATCAGAAGGGTAAAAGCAGGAGAGCTCCTGGACTGAGATAAAGACAGTTTAAAAGGGAAAGCAAAAGCTGTGCACACAAGCAAAGCAAATCAAGGAATTAATTCACTGATTCCCATGGACAGGTGAGTGTTCTTCCATCTCCAGAAGAGTCAGGTCCCATCACACATAACGGTGACTTAGGAAGACAAACACCATCACTCCAACCGCTCCTTCTTCCCTGCTTCTCTCCCCYGCCCCCTTTATATACTGAACATAATGCATGATCTAGAATATCCCTTTGGTTAGTTGGGGTCACCTGTCCTGGCTGTGTCTCCTCCCAAYTTCCCAAGCACCCTCAAATTCCTCACCAGCAGGACAGTACAGAAAATGCCTCTGCTCTGTGTGAGCCCTGCTCAGCAACAACAAAAACATCTCTGCATTATCAACCCCGTGCTCAGCACAAGTCCAAAGCACAGTCCCATACCATTCACTGTGAATAAAATTAACTCTACACCAACCAAAACCGGCACACTGACTTTTAGACTCTGTTCAACAATGAGTGACATGTTATCTGTCCCTTACCTAACTTTAATATCTTGGACAGAAAACACTTACTTTAAATTCCCATCTGAGAATAGGATTGTGCTTAAAAGTAGAGGAGTTTTTTCATTATTAACTATCTCCCTGACAAGTAAACTATTCAGCTGCTGTAGCAGAATCTGTGGTAYTGCTCTAGTAAAGATCCTGAATGTCCTTAGACCCGGAGTAATGTAAAGAGGGGCTGAAATTGAAAAACTGTGCTTGGATTGAAGTATTCAGTAATATGAGAYACATCCTATTCCCTACAGGAGAGACCTCCTCTTGCTCTCAACTAGATGAATTTCACTAGACTATGATTTTTCCCTATATGACAGGTACTAAAGCTTCAATATGATTTGCTTGTCAGAAGAACTAGAGCATACACTCCATATTTAATGTTAAGGGAAAGGATATATTGTATTTCTTGTACCATGTTTGTTGTATTACAGGASAGTATTACACATCTGTTTTGCTTTTCAGATCCTTTGTAACTATATCTGACACTCTAGAAAAATTTCACTTCATCATATACATGCCAGCCATTCTTTGGAATCAAGGAACTATACCACCAAAACCCAAGGAGTTAATTAGAGAGCTACAAGGCAGAAACATGGAGTTTTTCCCAACACTGTACACTTAGTAGTAGCAGCTAGGTCCAGTTTTGAAATCTGGAGGCCAGTAATTGGTTGTTGCTATTGAGACTGTTRTAGGATGGATTTTGTTGTTGTTTTTGAGGAGGGTTGTTTTATTTTTTGTTGGTGTTGATGTTGGTTTGGCTTTTGGGAGGTACAGAAAAAGTTAGGTCTCACTATTTTCCTTCAGAGTGTCTTCTCTGAAGAATTATTGATTCTATAGACACCAAAATGTTCGACTCTTCGAGGACCATAATGCAACATGGAATACATCAATTTTTTGTTTAATTCTCAGAAACAGGTAATCTGGAATTAGTGCACTTTTGCAACTGAGAGCAATCTATCTATATATGTATCAAGGATCACTCTCTTTAGATTGTTTGAAAGACTGATAACTCAGGAGACTTTCAAACATCAGAACAAAAATGGACAGCCATTAATTAATAATGCATCCAGCTGATAATTAGTTCCTATACAGTACCCATTATTACAATTAGTCCTTTAGGTCTTTGTCTACAATTACATAAGAATATGCTGCTTCAGGGAGGTATCATAAAGTTAACACTGATGGCTGTGGTCGTTGATGATTTAGCTGTGGAGATAAAAGTAATGAGGCTGTAGAGATCTCAATGAGAGAAATGCTGTGGGCTACAACTTTATTCCCCACCTTGACAGTTTCACTGGTTTATGTTCCTCAGTTTCCTCCAGAGGGAAAAATAGGGAGAATCTATCTGCTTCTGACATAGCTCATCCTAATCTTTTTGAAGCAGTAGTCATTCTGATTTTGTCAGTAATTTTTCTTCTTTGTTCTGCAGGATCATTCTGGCTGCATTACATTGCCTTCTGCAGAATGTTTTACCGCATGTCTTTTCTTTCTGCTTTCATCCTTGGTTCTGATCTTGCAGATTTTATGCTTTCTTGCAGATTTGCATGCTTTCHTGTACCGACAGTTTACACAACTATAGTCCCTATTTGTTTTTATGTGGTTGCCTACTGGACCTTCTCCCCCTCTTTCTCCACTCACCTCAGTGTCTACCCAGTTCTTTCCATCATGTTTTTCTGTCTTCTTTTGTAGGAGCTGTACAGAAATTTTTACTCTTTCTTAAAAGCAGTTTTCTTAAAAAAAAAGAAAAAAAAAAGAAAAAGGTTTTACCACCATTGCTGATTGGATCAGCTTTAGCTGTCCTCACAGAAGTCACCCTTACAGCCCGCTGTCAAAACCTTGCCACATAAACCCAATACAGAAGAAAATGTCAAATATATMTTGCTTAATCTTCTTCTTCTGCAGGAGTGCACAATGTTTGACTGAGAAGATAGTCAGGACTCAAGACAGAAAGTCACTATTAAGTAGTTACTGAACATTACATCAGAAAGCAGTGAACTGACAGACCTGATTGATTTTCATTACCCTGAACTCAGATAAATGGGATGAAATGTGGGTGCAAACATAAATACTGTGGTCTGCACTTAGTCTTCATTTTATTTCTGTGAGGATCACTGAGCTTGGCATCTAAGTGAACTGTGGAAGAACA
>NW_026623386.1:1364647-1372790 GCF_030028575.1 Malurus melanocephalus | reverse complement strand
CAACCAAGACCAACGAGATCAGATCAGAGAGGACAGAGAGAATAAAGGAATTACATCATCATTTTAATTATATGATGGAAAGCATAAGGGACTTTCCAAACAGTAACTAGTATGATAAGAAGTGAATGTAGGATTTGTTTGTACTTCTGCATAGATCTAAAAATGAAAATAAACTGTAGTAGCCTTTTCTAGGTTATTCTGTTTTATCCTGTTGGGTATTTCTGGCTAATATTGCTTGAAGTGTTCAAATTATTTGAAAATAAGTTGCATTGGAAATAATTTAAGAACAGAAAATCACACTAAATCAGAAATTGGGGCAAGCCTGTATGGTGCAGCTGTGCTTATATTTTATCATTAGCAGCCAGCCCTGAAGTGTTATGAATACACACTAGTCAGATCATCTTTTTGATGCCATCTTAATTAAAATGATTTCATCACTATCATAATTAGTTATGATTTCCTATTTGTTCACTAGTCTTCCTATGATGTTCCTGATTTCACTTACACTGACCTGAAGTAAATGCATTTCTTTTCTAGAACTTGGGAAAACAAGAGCGTGCATGATCAGGTGTCACTCTTTCCTCTTTGATGKCAAAGTGCCTGTGCAATGTGTGAAGAAACTGTACCTTTTGGGATTTGTTATTTTTGAAGTAGCTTTTCTTTATTAAATCTTCAATTTACAATATATATGCATCCAGTAGCTGTATTTTCATGCTACAGACAGAAACAAACCCCTGTAACTTTTTGGTCTTTGATACACTAGTATTTCAACTCTTTTGCTTTCAGATATTTTCAGACTTAGGAACTATTTGATCACATTGTAGTTGATTATTCAGTAGTATCTTCCAATTCTTGTTAATTTTTTTAACACCTTAATGGAAATTGTAGGAAAAAAAGAATATTTTCTATTTGTTTCCTTTAAATGAAAATAAGTTAGAGTGTCAGATACTTTTATAATTATTTTAGAAAGGAAATGAAATATGTGTGCTTTGTAAGGCATGTTCTTAATTTTTTTTTTTTTCTATGTATGTATTGTAGTAAAACAAACATACAAATCCTAGGCAAAATAAATCACTGTGTATTCAGCACATTTTGTGAGATCTTCATGTAAAATTTAGAGTTCAGTAAAAGTTGCTGTAGTTAACCTAGTTTTTCTGAATAAATTGTGAGTTTGCACTTCACACTCAAATAGAAATATTTGCATCTGCAAATGGGTATAATCCATTTACTGGTGAGCATAGCCAGCTGTTCTTTGAAATCTCACTGTCCCATATGCAAATGCAAAATTTATTTGTTTTTCTTTGATGTTGCTTTTGGAATCCAGGAGGTGTGCTAAACTTGAATCAAAATGCGATGACTGTGGAAAACAGCAAAGTAGCCAAAGCTGTTCTGGGATAGAATAATTAAAGGTAGTGCTTCAGTATGAAAGGTTGAAGAGAAATGTTTTAAAATTCCTTCGTCTCTGRAGGGAGGGGGATTGTCTTTAGTTATTGAGATAAAAGATAACTGTCATAGTTTTCTGAGTACTGAATGTACTCAGGTAGATAGCTGAGCCTTTGGGGGATAGAAGAGGGTAATCCTAAGAGGTTCARTTTTTTACCTTTTCACATAAGGGTCTGAGTAAAATGCCTTAAATTAATATTACTTCTTGGAATATAATAGTCATCTTTACAAATTTGTCCAAAATTTTTGTTATTTAGCTCATTAAGAGAAATAATTTTATAGAAGGATGTTGCTAGCTATACACAGAATAACTGGGTCTTTCCTCAGGATGCTGCTCAGAAAAGTGGTCCCTCCTCCAACCTGGGAGCTGGAAGGACATCCCTGCTGGGGTTTTAGCCCCAGCTGCCCCAGCCCTCACCTTTGCAGAGCCCCCAGTGCTGCCACCAACACCTGGGTGTTGGCACATAACACAAATACTTTTTTTTTAATATAGGAACCTTTAAAATCCATTTACAGTTGCAAATCAAGTTTTTAATAAATATTTAGAAAAGGTTGGATATAAACAGGTCTTTTCTTCCCTCTTTTCCCTGTTTTTACGTATACATGCCTGCATTTTCAGGGTATATTTGAGAATTTTCTGGATGTAATTTGGATGTTTTTGCCAAGTAAAATAAATTGTTACAGCTTATGAGAGTCTTTGAAGGCTCACAGAGTTTGTAGTCTGGTGGAAATGCTGCTCTCTGTGTGGTGGCTACTCCAAGCCATGCCCTTGCTGTCCTGTTGTCCCTAATTCATGAAACTCACCCAGGCTGTCACTTAGCCCTTGTCACACACAGGAAAGTTTCAGTGCTTTTTGGGGTGATGTGTGATGTAGAATGATAAATGTACTGAAAAATTTATCAGAAGACATGGGGAGATGATAAGAGGAGAAATGTGTGAGAACACAGAGAACAAAAATCTTCTCTAGCACTGCTGTTTTTTTCCATGCTGTGTAAGTTCAAATGAAGCCTTCCTTAGTCAAATATTCTATTGTTCAGTGTCACAGCTTAATGAAAGAACACAAAAAACCCTAAMAATTCTCAAGTCTGCTTTGTCCATTAATTCTACATCAAATTCAGCTGGATTAAAAGTCTTTTTTTATATTTATCTGCCTCTTCATTAGTATGTCTTTGTCACATTATTCAGCGTGTGCATGAAATATTTCTGGATTTTATCTGTCATTAACAATGATGAGAACTCACACMAATTCCTGAGCACTGTCATTTTAAGTAAGCATTAATGCTTCATGTTGAGTGATGACAGTGACTGTGACAAAACATTTTCTTGGTATGCTAGTAGAGAAAGTATAGTACTTCTAAACATTTCTTATGATTGTTGTAAAGGAACTTTTGGTGTATTCACAGAGGCTCTTCACAAACCTGATTTCTGCAGGGAACTCTTAAGGAAATGATAAACTTACTGTATTATTCTTTTAGTTAAAAATGGCATAATTTCACAGTAAATGTATTTCAGCCAGTCACCAGTAGACTTGTTCTGATAAAAAATTTATGCTATCTAATTATTTTGAGCTGAGAATTTAAAACTAAAGACATGCTAATGGCTCATTGTCAATTCTGAAGCCAGTGCTGCTAAAACAGCTAGCTTTAGTTGACTACTCTTCCTACTTTAAAAAGTGGGCTGAATACTTAATTTTTTGTGAAGTTTATGAYCAAAATGATGAAATCTGTTTTCCACAATATTTTGTTATAATATGAGCTTTTCTGTTCTTTTTATAGCCATAGGCAGTATGCAAACATGGATATAAGGCAGAATTATGTTCATGCTAAGAAATATGAAAACTTCTTAGGCTACCTTTAAAAAAGCTTTTATATTAAGGTAGTAAAACATCATTTAAATTAGTATTTTTAAATAGTTAAGAGAGAAAATAATTCTAATCAACAGTAGTTTGAAGTTTTAACCTTCATGAAACAATGTAAACGCCAACTGACTGCCTTTGAAAAATGCACTTATGAAAAAGAAAATGTTTCTAAAATGAAATAGTTGATCTTCAGGAAAAAAAAAAGTGCAGAGGGCTTTGGTAGCAAATCAAAACAGCAAAATGTCTTTTCTGTCCTTGCATCACAGTAATTCTTTCCTGACTGTCTCAATTTTATCTGTCAAATAGAGGGAGAAAACTGGTTGCCGCATCACTTACCATCAGTTGATTTGATATGGTGGAATAAAAAACTTTCTGAGAGTAAAGGATGAGACAGATAAATTGAGAAGAAAGCAATATCAGCATCTTGAAGAGCAAGCATGAAGTTAACACAGAAATTTGGAAGTAAGAAAAACTGAAGAGTTTTACTGATTGCATGATGAAGAGTGAAGAGCATAACTGCCTACTTCTGCTTCTTGAATCACTGAAGAATGGATTTTTGCATTGTGTCTTCCTTCTGATGGCTCGTATCACTGTTCTGTCTATGAAAAATTCTTAATTATTTGGGGAGAATAACAACATTCTTAAGGAAAAAAAAATCAATGTACATGCAAAAATGCAAGATAATACTTCAGATTAATTTTGTTTAAGTTTTGCTRTCTTATAAATATATGAAGCCTGCAAGAAAATTCATTTATTCATTTTTGCATACTGTCATACTAATTTGCCTGTTGAATTAAGGAAGTGTATTGGGTCTGACTGAGCTGCAGTTCCTTTTCCCACAGCCCTCCCAGTGCTGTGCTCTGCYCTGGTGGCTGCAGAGGTGTTGATAACACAGCAGAGCTCTGGGTTCTGCTGAGCAGCGCTGGCACAGCATCGGCGCTGCCTCTCAGCATTCCCCCATCAAGGGACAAGATCCTGGGAAGGGACACAGCTGGGCCAGCTGACCCAGCTGACCACAGGGATATTCAGTGACATATGACCATTGGCTCAGATATGAAAGCTAAGGAAAGGAGAAGGAAGTGACGACATTCATTGTTTACAATGTTCGCCGTCTGTAGCAATTGCTGTACATGCTGAAGCCCTGATTCCCAAAAGTGGCCAGGCACCACTTGCTGATGGGAAGTGGAGAGTAAAACCTTCTGTTTCTTTTTCTTTGCTTGTGCAGCTGCAAGCTGATGATTTTTTTTTTTTTTTTTTTTTTTTTTTTTTTTTTTTGGTTTTTTTTGGTTTTTTGGTTTTTTAAAGGTAGTTTTTTTTTTTTTTTTTTTTTTTTCATTTTATTTTTCTTCCCCTGTCCAGCTGAGAAGGGGAAGTGGTAGAACATGTTGAGAGGCAGCTGGCTTCCAGCTAAAATTAACCCATTACATGAACTAGTGCTGATTCCAATATAAGTCTCAAACCTGTGTTTTCCATTACTTTAAGCAATTCAGGATTGGTTATATGACTGTATTGAAGAGAGCAATATATTTGAACAGAACAGCAAAGGCAGTGTGATTGATAAGATTGCTTCTAGCTAATACAAATTTCAGCGTGAACTTGTTTGATTGAAATGCTGCCTCACTCTTGACTGTTACAATTTTTTTTTAAAAAAATGTTTAATTAAGAGTGCATAAATTCTAGCATTTTAAGGAAACCTTTGTTTCTGCATTGGAGGTCTATTCTTGCAGCATACTTAATGGATGATTGATGTCACTTCACAAGGCATATTTACAACAGAAGAATTTAAGTAATGGATAAAGTAATGRGAGTTTTCAAGAAATGCTTTAAAGATAAAATCCATATTCAGAATTACTTATGCATCTTCTTTTTAAGTGGAGTAAATCAGAGTCAGAGYTACATGTTTAAAGCATGCAGCCTCACCTTAACTGGAGGGAAAGAAATACCTGTGTGGTGGTGAAAGAAGTGAGTAGTCTGGATTAATTTCTGAAAGTAATCTTTCTTATGTTGTCTATATTAAAATCAGAAAAAACCCCAACACTATAGTGGTATATGATTGTCTACACATGCATTATTACTTTATGGAAAAAAGTAAGATAAGATTCCTTCATAAATATCTACTTTGTGAACAAGGCTTGAAGCACCTACATTACAGTTTGTTTATGTAAGAAACCTTGCATTGAGAAGTGAGCACACTKGCCAAAAGAAAGGATGTAGRTGTGGCACTCAGTGACACAYGGTTTAGTGGTGGGCTTGGCAGTGCCGAGTCAAAGGTTGGGCTTGATGACCTTAAGCGTCTTTTCCAGCCTAAATGCTTTTTTGATGTTACTAGATTAACAATTCTGGATACCACGGCTATGTAGTTACTGATGGAACAATCATGGCACCAGTATGGTCACAGATTCTTACACTCTGCTCCTCTGGAGTGTGCTGTTACCTAGAAAGGTTCTCAGGATCTGTCCTAAAACAGCTCAGCTGTGTAATGACGCRGTGATGCTCCCCTAAAACTCTGTTTCCAGCCCAACTCAGCTCTGTTCTTTCTTAAGATTAACATATTTGAAACAATTAATTAAAACATCATTTGCATAATCCATTCTGCTATATTCCGTCCTTTCATTTTATTAAAAAAAAATCTAGTTAATTGTTGATGAAAAGTTTTGTTGGATTTTCTACATAATGTATGTATTTACATAGATTTACATTTACATACAGTGCATTAGCGCTGTGTGTAAAGGATGTGACATTACCCAAAAAGAACTTCATGGTTATGCTGCTTGTTAGCACTTTGAGAAAGCTGTTCTAGCTGGATGATGTTTGCTCTTTTATCTTGCAACCACTTTTCCTGAAAGCATGAGGTAACAGAGAATGGAAGTGTAAAACTGGTCTATGAAACATGATAGTCTGCTGTAAATATTTGACCCTTCCATCATTTAAGCAATAAGACACTCCAGAGTATGATGTTGAAGCATAATATYAACACAGCTCACCTACACTGAGTTTAGTATGCATGCTGATATCATACAGTAATGAGCAMCCTGGAGTGTTTTATGGAAGTATAAAATGCAAGATAAATTGTTAGATAAGACTTCTTATCTATATTTTTTTAATGATCAGCACAAAGATGCATTTAAAAACAAAACAAACAAAAAAATCCACATAACCATGAACAGATCTTAACTAAATCCAAAGGTTTTATAATTATTATTATTTATATCTATTTGTTGGTACTCAAAGTCAAATTAACCTAGGAAATGTTGCCATAATCTCTAGTGTAAATGTATAATAGTAAAGGATGCTTGTCTGAGAAAGACTAATTGAAGTAGATAAGCTAACTAGTTTTGTAAATAAATGTAATTTCTAAGTAGGATTAAAGACCTATGGAATCACTTTTCTTCCAGGTTTGGGTATTTACAAACTACTCAGTAGCTCAGTAACAYTGAGTTATTACCTCCCAATGCTTTGACACACATGTATATTTTTGTCTCTTCCTTATGTTTTACTATGTTCCTTGACACCATTACTTGACAAAGTCTTTTTTCATTTTGCCCCTTTTGCTTGCTCCTTTCATGTATGAATTTCCCTTGCCTCTTGATATTAAGGCAATAAATGCCTTAATAAGATTTAGAAACAAGAAAAATGCATTAAAAACCCCTCACAAAATAATTTAATTGGAAATCCTTCCATGTAGAYCTGAATTTCTCTTTTATGATGAAGCCATTATCTCATCTGCAGACCTGTCTTCTTGAGGAGTATGATGTACCAAATTACAAAGATAGTTCAGGTTTTGTTAATGTACGTAAAATTATGCTCAAAAAACCAGAAGGACAGTCTGTTGTTAAGCTGCCATAGCAGTTTGTGTGTGCTCCTGTGTGGTGCCACAGCCTCTCCTTTACCCATGTGAAGTCTTACAGTCTGCACATAAACCCACAGTTTTCTGAGCATTAGCAATTTAGAAGCTTTCTTTTTCATCTTGGAATGTTCATTTTTAATRCTTCATTCTCTAAACTTTGCTACTKGGTGTAKACATGTAAATTTTTACACTTTTAAACCATTTTTTTTTTGGGATGTTAATATTAAGGGTGCCAAAGGAAAATTCTACAAGAATGCATGGAGAGAATTGMCACCTGGGCACAGTATGACACAACATAGAGCTGAGCAGCTTCTGAACAGGACAAAGACACAGAAATTGTCATGTAAAGCCAGGTAAGGGACATTAGGTTGACTTAGGGATTATTGGCCACTGTACCAAAGCAGTCTATATGCAGGTTTTGGAGCATCTAACCACCTTCCTGTAATGTTCCGTGCAGTTCACAGATCTGAAGGGAAATGCCTGTGGAGTGAGGGAATGCTTTTGTCTTACAAAAGGCAAGTTAAAGAAATATGACTTGCAGTCATAGCAGGAGGAACTTCAGCCTGCTGTTACTGATTCTTAGTCAGTGAGCAGTTTCAGACTGGCACTTCAACTAAAATGAAAGGAAACTGGCTTTACTGTCCCATAAAAACTTTAAAGAAGTAAACTTCCTTCTCAGTAAGAGAATTACCATTAACAAGAAGAAATTATCCATCACAGGATAAACCAAAAATTTGTTTCCATTTGACAAGAAATTCTGGTTATTCAAACACTCAAACATTAATATGATATTGTCTCCGTTTGGAGACAATGTTTTCAGAGGAAAATAATTTTGATAATTTTCCTACCACGAGAAATAGATGCTGGGCAAAAAGTGAAGAGAAAAAAAAGGGTTTATTAACAGCAACACAAAATAACACAGTGCCCGCAGGACACAGATAAAGAGTAACGGTCAGCGACCAAGGATACAGATAAAAAGTAACTTCAGATATTCC
>NW_026623386.1:1357853-1364482 GCF_030028575.1 Malurus melanocephalus | reverse complement strand
CTTTTGTCTTTCTAAAAAGTCTGTTATTGTTTTGTATGATTTCTACTTGATCAAATAGAAATGTACTCTCCTTTATTGATGAAAAATACCCACATGGAAGGCACATTCTTGCCTTAGGAGCATAAGCTTGACCACAGGGTGCATTTTTTTAAAAAGTCTGGCACCAGCCAAAACCATGCAGTGATTTTCATGTTTACTGGTGGAAAGATGARAAATGCAGAGCTTCTGCACTTAAGGCCCCCTCCCTCTCAAACCATTCTGCCATTCATTGATACACATTTCCTTTGTGGAAGTAACAGAGTGAAGGTCTCATGGGCCTTTGCAGATCTCACTGGTTAAGAAATATTTGCAGTTAATGGTCTTGCCAACAAGACCAGCACAATTTTTTTTAAGAGAGAAGTGGATTTTTCCTGTCAGGCTGTACTGTGCACTCCTTACCAGAAGGATTTCAGTCCTGTTGTTATTTACCATGTCCTGCTTGTCTGACACAGTGTTGGTGCAGAATGGATTGTATAACCTGAAGGTATATAAACCCTGACCYGTAATGGGAGAATTCATACCAGCAGTGTGACACATTGCTTCTGCTCTCTGTGCTCTCCTGTGGGTGCAGTAACACCATGCTGCTGTCCTCACCCCATCTAAATTGCATTCTGGGTTTTTTKGCAACACCATTACCTTTGATGAAAAGGCAGTTTGCTGCAACATCAAAATTGCTGTAACTTTCAAAAGGATCTCTGAGACAAACCTTTGTAAAATGCATGCCCTGGAGGAGATGTCATATTTAACAATATGTTTAATCAAGAACACATGCAACTGACTTAGCAGAGAACAGTTTCTGATCAAGAAAACTGCAGTTAGGAAYAATTTTGTTTATGTAGACATAATTTGCCTTATAGAGCCAGTATGTACRTAGGACCTTGAAATTCCTGTATTCCTGATTATGTGCTAGTTTTTTTGTTGTTGTTTGTTTGTTTGTTTTGAGGGGGCAGTGGGGATAAGCAAAATATTTAATTGATTTCTGTACAAAAAAACCTAAACAACATGTCTTAAATATTGAAGTATAGCTGTAAGACTTTTGTTCAGGTAATGTGGATCCATAAGAGAAATAAATGCGAGTTGGGAAACTTCAAACAACATAGAAACAGAAAACTGCATTAGTGAACATATAGTCTATTCTGCTAGTACACAGAAAGTATTAACWTTTGTTCTTATTTAATCAGTGCTCTGAAGCAACAGCCCAAGCAGGACAAAAGTTTAAATTGTGGCTGTGAAGCTAGAGACCACAGTTTTTTTGTCTGATTGCCTAAAATGGCTGCAAAGGATATAAAGCTTATGAAAAGGATATAGTGAATGGGCCAAATGCTGTGGAATTAAATAAAAATACTGTGATATATCAATGACTGAAGCTGGCTTATTAATTTTATTAAAACATATTTTTATTATAGAAGAACAGACCCTTATCCAGGTCAGGTGTAATCAAGACAAATGTTAATTGTCTGGAAAAAGTAGGATGGTCTGACTCAAAGCAAATAATTACAGGGACAAGACCTTTTTAAATATGAATGAGAATGAAGACAAACATTATATTTCATTACTAAGTGATAAATGACCTATGATTGATTTAGTTTTCACTACAGCCACACATTTCAAAATGTCACATTTACACTCAAATAACCTTTTCAGGAAGAATCTGTGTGGGATGTATAAATATTTTGCTAAATGGTTTCATGCTTCACTGAGTTCTCTCCATTAGCAATTCATTATTTTGTTCATTTAAATGACAAGTGGTGTACTAGCTTTTTTAACAGAAACAAACAAAAGTCCYCTGTCTTTTCAGATATGAACATAAATTCTTACTCTAATGTAATGCAAGCTATAATTAAACAAGGATAAAAAATACAGAATTTTGATTCTGAAATAGTTTTCAAATGATTTTTTTATTTGTTATTCAGACCTTTGAACAAAGGTTGATTGGGTTTTTTTTTTTCTTTGCTTTATGTTTTGCATTTTTTTTTATTAGCATGAAAGATTGTGAAAAATTCTTTAAAGGAAATGGTAGATTTAAATATAAAACTATATCACATAAATACATTTGAGTAACTTTTAAAAAGCCTTTCAGCTTACTTGCAAATTTATCACCATGTTGTGTGGCATGTCACTGAAAGGTCATAGAAGCATTTAGTTCTGCTTTTTTGACAATTTTTCAGCATTATGTTCCATCAACCTACAATATTCAGCACCACAGGGCACTAAATAATAATGTAGAATTATRTACTGCAATAGTGAGCAAGGAAGCAGGAGAAAAACGTGCAAGGTACTACACTATTTTTGTTTCTTCCTGCGATGCTCATTTGCTTGTTAGCAGCAGATCTGTCACTATGCTTGCAAAGTRTTTTTAGTGTGAAGTTTTAAAAGCAGTATTATTCTACAACAAGGTTCATATTTGCAGTTATAACAGAAATAAACCCATAGATTTATGGGAGAAAGAAAGGCAAGTGAGGCAAAATGTTCTGCCTGCCCTTCAGGCTCTTACCAGAGAAGTGGTGAAACACTGCATTCTTTAAGACTTATAAATTTTATATTTCCGTTCAGAGGTTATGAAGCAACACATGCTTAGCTGTTGTTCCTGGTGGGCACCTTAAARTGTTTTAAGGGAGGAATCAAGTTCCCAAAGGAAAAAAAATACATATTCCTGAATTAATCTCATGTATTTGTCCTACAGTCATTGAAGAGAAAGCTACTTYCTTGGTGTGATTTATTGCATCATGAAGTAAAGAAGCAAATGAAATATGATGAAACATGTCCCAGAAGTGTGATTTTGATTCACTAACTGTAAAAGAAGACTGGATGGTTGTCTCAGGTGAACAACCAAAAATAAGAAATTATAAACTATAGTCCTTTATCTTATGGCATTATAACTGGATGCTCACTTAAAAAGAAAAAAAAAAAAAAAAGAACTAACTACTGACACATAAAAACTCTAACCCACAAACCCCAAACATCACTTGTAACACTTGGAAGCCTTAGAAAAGAGAAAAACCAATTCTAACATAAAGAAGTTTCTGTTGTAAAAGCAATTTCTTCTCTGTCTTCAGCCAAGGTAATGGTATTATTTGAGTTTAGGCAACGTATGAAAAGAAAAAAGCCCAGAATGGGATAGAAATTCTTTGTCATATTTAGGTGGAATTTCCCACCCATCAGCTGCTTCCTGCTTCTTGTTGCATCCTGTCCTTGTGCATGTCACCACTGAGAAGAGCCTGGGYCCATGCTCTTGACACCCTCCTTCAGAAACTTACCCATATTAATGAGGCCCCCTCTTAGTTGTCTCTYCTCGAGGCTGAACCAGCCCAGCTCTCATGGTACTATTATGGTTTGTTTYCAGCTTGAAAGATGTGGATAGTATAGGCCAGAAAAAATGTTTGATTTTTAGAAACAGTTTTCAGGGGATCAAATCAGTTGTTGAAGAAGATTTATCTCAGAGTCTTTGGAAATTTTGTCTGTGCAAGGCCATGAAATTCTTAACGCTGCCATGCAAACTCAGAATTCTAGAAAAGGTCAAATTTTTTTTTTTTTTTTAATGTTACAGCAAGCCCAGTATAACAAGGAAAATAATTCTGCCAGCCAGACAGGCTTGTCTGAAACTTATCCTCCTGCCAATGGAACAGAAATATGATGATGGTGCTCTTCATAATATAATTAGTGAGAACCATTCAGTGAATTGCTGATGAAATCTTCTGTCACGGTAGTGCATATTCAGCCTAATAAAACAGGTGGCATTTGGACTATTTTCTGTGGGACATGAATGGGAGCAGACAGACTGATGTAACATGGGCTAATAGGCACAACCATGATGATTTAGCACGTTGTGCATTTGCTGCAATTACTTGGGAGTAATACTGTGTTGAATCAGACCAGTGCTACATTTTATATTTGTTTGAGAAACTTTTTTTTTTTTTTTTTTTTTTAATTGTTTCTAAAATAAAACTGTCATAAGTGTGTAGTGATTTTGCTTTATACACCTTGTTTGGATTCCAAAACTATTGATAAATATTGGGGTTTATGATTTACAGTTTATTTTTTGGGATACCAGTATGTTTATTTYACCATGGGGACAGGTCATGGAGAAGAAATAGAAGAGAGATGATGGCAGCAGTTATAAAGCAACTCATTGTTGTGTCAAAAATTAATAATTCTCTTAGGGGTCTGTCTAATCACTGATGTTAGTGTATGCATGCATACTGGTTTTATTTTCTGTCAGTTCTGAGAAGGCAGCACAGTCCTCTTAACAAATTTTTAAGGGCTTTTCAAAAATACCAGGTTTTCTGGTAAATACATAAAATTATTTTAGATGTCTACCTTTACTCTTGATGTGATTTTGATTGCTTGTTAGGGGTATTTTCCACCCTATTTCATGAGTTRCAGTGGAAATTATTTGGAGTGTGTTGTTTGTTTCCTTATTTCTATCACAAATTATTTTAGCAACATTCAAGTAAAATATATCTGAGTCAGACAGGACTAGAAATATGGGAGTATGATAGAATGTAATCTACCATAGAACAATACTGAACAAATATTATACATGTTTCGCAAAATAAATGAAATTAATATAAAATGCAATTCTCTTTGGTCTACGATTTCACAAACACAGCAATTACTGCCTCATATTTGCCTCACGAAATGCATGATGCATTCTACCTTGGATTTTAGTCTGTATTAATCAGGCTACAGTTTAGCCTTCCATTTTTCCTATGTTTTTCTGTTAGTTGCAATTATTTTTCTCAGAGGAAAAATTTATACTGTAAATTTATTTTCTTCAGTGGAAATGATTCTGCTGACCTTAAGAAGATGACAAGTAAATGTGGGCTTCCCTTTTTGTGGTCAAAAGAGAAGTTACTTGATCAACTGATGTGTCTGTGAGTCTGTAAAAACCTTATTTATTCCCTGAGAAAGAGTGAAAATGTGACAACTTAATATATTTATGCAAGTCTCTCTCTATGTTTTATTGTGTGGTTTTTATTTATTTTTTTTTTTTTCCTGGGGAGAGCTGAGCTTTATAGTTCAGTTGTATTTGCATCAGGCATCCATTTTGCTCTAAAGTTAAATTCTCAGGATTACTTTCTCTGAAGTCTTCAGGAGTGGCTGAAATGCTGAACAGTCAGGATAACTGGCAGAGGTGGACTAAAGCAGAGCATGGTATAAAACACCCTCATGAACCTGCAATAGTAAGACAGAGCATGTAAGAGCAGGACTCTTGTCGGGGTAGAGGGGGACTTTGGAGTTGTAGCTGTTTCCCTCAAGAGCAGAGTGGCAGCGTGGGATCTGCGTGCCTCTGATTTTGTCATCATTAGCAGAAGGTCTGGGGTGCCCAAGGACCTGTGGGGCCAGGGTCTGGTCCTGGTCTGGGTGGTGCTGGCCACCCCAGYTGCTGCGGTGGGTGACTGTCACCTCCCCAGGGTGAGCTGGGTCTGTGCAGTGCCATCAGCTGTGTGGGCTGTGCTGCGGGAAGGTGCAGATAGAATTCCAAACAARCCCAAGCCTGAGGAGGAAGAAATCACTGACACTCTGCCAGAGAACCAGAGGAAGAAACCCTAACCATGAACCCCTCTGACAAAGACTTTGAATGTGAGCTCCTCTTCTCCCCCGCCCCCAGTGCTGCTGTTTGAGGATGTCTGAAGCTGCTCACATGAGGATCCAGAAGGACATTGCAAAGGTGATCTTAGTACCAACAAAAAAAAATGTCAGTATTAGCAGTTCTTCTTTCATGGTGCTTTTAAAGAAGATATAATTAAAGAGGATTCACTGTTGTAGCTGGACTGTGAMTATTAGTGTTATTGGACCATCACAACTGCATGGTTTTGTTAATATACTAATATATGAATTAAGCTGATGATGGTTTGGGATTTTCTCATGTATATATGGTGTTTTCGCTTTTGTCAGCAAAGATTTTGACTTTACCATTATCTAGTCCAGTTGCTTTAGGTTTAAMTAAAAAACTGAGTGTTCTGGTTTATATTCCAATGAAATCTGACTTTTGAGATTGAAAGTGTTTTCTGTGCTCATTATACAAAAATGAGTGACATGGATCTTTTCAAGACTCCTGAGTCCCATCATTTAATCCTGGGAAGATCCAATGAAACTTGTCCATTGTTCCCCATTGTTGTGTCCCATCTTGAAGAATGATACCCTTTAGAGAAAGAGAAAAAGCTATCTCCTATTAGATTATTTCAGAGTAATTTTACAATTTATTATATTTTCATGTTCTTCTATCTAGAAAATACAATAAATTAGGGCATTCTGAAAACTTACGAATATGCTTTTATGTGCTTTGCTGAAAGAAAGGGGCTGCTTTCAGCATTCTGAAACAAGGAATGGCAATTACACTTTGCTCTTCTACAACATACAGCAATACAAAGTTACTTTCATGGGGATTTTTTTGGTTTTATTTGGGCTTTAGTTTTTTTTTTGTTTTAGTTGGCAGGTTTTTTTAGTTGCTGTGTTTTGGTGATTTTTTTTTTTTTTTTTTTTTTTTTTTTCTTCGGTTTGTGTTTAGTCTTACAATTCTGTGATAAGTCACATTTTCAATCTCTGCCGGTCTGTGTCTTGTTTTCCTGTCTTTGCATCTATGAAAT
>NW_026623386.1:1353261-1357093 GCF_030028575.1 Malurus melanocephalus | reverse complement strand
TTGTGTTTTAAGAACTGCTTTCCTGTGTGCATTGCTGTACTCCTTAGTCTGAACTTTTTTCACTCTTGATTGCAGATGAGTTCATGACAGTGTGGACTTTGGGAGAACAGTTTACTGTGAGTAAGCAACTCAGTATTTATAACAACTTGATAAATATCCGTGTATCATTTTTCCAAAAATCTTTGTCAGAATAATTTTGAAAGTATTCCTCAGTTCTAATCAAAACAGTGGCTAAGTTGAAGTTCAGGAGTGAAAACYTACCACAGTTCCTATGACAGCAACTAAATTAAAAAATAACCCATAATCATAAATGTTTGCTTATTGGACATYTATGAAGGCTCCTTAATGACTGTCTGAAGGTCATGACTGACTCCATTTCAGACTGGAGAAACATTGGCATTATAGAAATTCTTCTCTGGAAAGTGAGGTGAAATGCTTTTTTTTATACAAGGATACTTTAAACTGGAAGAGGAATCTTCTGAACTAGATGGTCTCTTAAAGGTGACTTTTCAGTGGTACTGAAAATATGAGGAGAAAAAATACAATTGTGAGGTTTTCACTGCAGTTTGCATAAGAAGGATCATGTAGGCATGTCTGCTCTACTGAATCTCTTTGTTCACATTGCCATTCATTTTCATGGCATAATTGTTCACATTCCACATTTTTAAGTGATCTAAATTTGTCTACAAGGATTCTACAATGAAACTATTCCAAATGGAACAGGCAATAGCTATTGTGAACCTTTTGACTTAGCTTTTTCTGACCTGTAATGTCAAATTCATTTTTTCTTGTGACTGGCTTAATGGCTTAATGACCTAGAATTTCAAGAGGAAATGGGAACCATTCAGATGTTGTATAGATAAATGGTCTTCTGCTGACCTCTAATGGAGAAGATAAATCTGAAAATACGTTGTAGCCAATTGCACGTTCATAGCTCAACAGAGCAAGAAGACATAGTAATAACACTGTGATAATACTGTCATTCAGTTAAAAGCAACTATGCTCTATGATAGAATGTGAAGAAAATTAGGCTGGAAAATAGTTGTCCAAGAATTGACTTGTTTTGCAAACTTAAATCTACTTTAGATTGAAAAATCTGTTCCTATTTTTAAAAYGTAGGAATTTGAGACATGAATGGAGAATATATGTGCTTGTGTACGTGTATATTGCACTAGAAAATTCTGCACTTTGTRGGCTGTTGACAGTGTGGAGTTAAAGACAAAATAATATAAGAGACTGACAGATTAAACAAGAGATTCTTCATACCAAGCCATCGACATTTGGTGCAGAGGAATAATGTTCACCTTTGTCATTAATTCATTGGTCTAAAACATGATGGACAAGATAAAAAAAATGTGTGGAATACAAATTTTCACTTTTAATTGTTGTTTTTAAGATCAAAAATCAATATGGGATTGTAGACAAGTAATCCTGTGGCAAGTTAGCTCCGTGTGTAGATATTTTAGAAACACAGAATAGCTGAGGCACCAGAAGGRCCCTCTGCAGATTATCTAATTGTGGGAGTTGACTCTGGCTGGCAGCTAAGCTTACAGTCCTTTTCACCCCCAGCAGGATGGGAGAAATAATTGAAAGGGCAAAAAGGAGAAAATCTGTGAGTTGCAATGAACATAGTTTTACAGGTGAAGAAAATAAAGCCATGCTTCATTATTTACTCTGATCACAAAACAATTTGCTAGGCTTCTTGCATATCTAAACATTTATTTAACTGAAATTCAGCACTCTCCTTTCACTGAAGAGTGTCAGTACTTCATTGGCTCCAGAAGATGGTGCTCTCTGCATTTATTTTAGAAATTATTATGCCAGAAACAACATATCCAATTTAGCCTTTATTGGTTTGTAAATTATTAAGGGTACCTTTGCAAAGAGATCTGCTAATGCAGCCCTGCTCCTGAGGTTTTCACATTTACAAATAATTTGCATAACATTTCCACAGGGAAGGTTAGAAAATGCACAACTTCTCGAGTAATCTTACATTAATATAACCTGATATGTTAAACCAATCTCAGAACATACATATCAGATTTTAAAAAGACAACATTTGATTCAATCAGTAACTGCAAAGTTGACTTTTTAACAAAAATATTTCTAAATTCCACTAAAGTGATGATTCTTTATGGAAGATATAGTCTTTGCTATAAACCTTTATATATGGTTATAGAACATAACCATACAAAAAGTATGTATATGACTATAGATTCTGATGTAATGTATGAAGGGCAATACTAAGATCAATATGAGAAATTATGCTTAGAAGTTCTGAAATACATCCTCAAATTTGTTTAAAAGTTCAAATGGCACTGCTATATTTCTGTGGTTTTAATTGAATTGCTGCTCCAGTACAATTAAAAGCAGTAACATTTTCTAGCTTTTCATCATTCTTTTTATCCTATTTCCAGGGAAGATACTAATACACCTTGGAAATCTGAAGTTATGTATACATTTTACATGCATATTACAGTCTGTGAAACACTGCAGAATTCTCTTTGTGCAGGGTGTCAGAAGAGATGACAAGCTCAATCTGAAAAATGCATTGGATTTCTGCCTACCTGTAGTCAGTARTCATAACTCTCCCTGATCAGGTACAAGCATCACAGGTTTATTATTTTATACTACTTTGATGTCCTGGGTTAACCCAAAATGTCATTGTATTCCGTATAYGATGTGCCCAAAAATTGTTTCCATGTCTTTGAAGATCTGTAGTGCAGTAGGAAGCAGAATGGTGAGGTCAGGGATGGTATCACTGGCCTTTTTAAAGTCTGCTCTGGCAGGCAGCTCTTTTGCTGCATGATTTTTGCCTCACTTTTTTTTTTTTTGTCTTTGCCTTAGGCAGAGCTCTCTCTGGCCACTTGGTTTGGGTCTTGGTTTCTTGCTGCACAGGTGAGGCAGCACGGGCAGAGGCTTTTCCTTTTTTGGGTTCTCTTTTGGGTTTTTTTGGATGTCACGCTGCCTTGGGGCAAACTCAGGCAGTTTTGTRTCTGGTGGTTATTTGCTTGACTGTTGCTGTTTCACTTGTTAGTAAACTTTTTTTTTTTTTTTTTACTCACATCTACTTGTATTCATTTCTTAGTGGTAGAAAGGGATTGGTTGAGCCCATGWAGGGAGGAAACTTGTTCCAGAGTATTCTCCTTTAAATTGTCTCAAACCAAGATATTTGGCCATTTTGATGCAGTTAGTGCTGTTGTTTCATGTCTGGGGTTTCTGTGAAAAAGMAGAAAAATGTGGGAGGAGAATTCAGAAAATTTGAGTAAGGAATGCAGGAAATGGAAAAAGGGATGTGTGTATTTAGAGAGTAGAATTAGAGAGCAGATRAGATTGGAAGGAATCTCCTTAAATCATCTAATCAGACCCACTGCTTAGAATAAGGTTGACTTTGATCCTGGATTTGGCTTTTTATTTAGGTGGCTCAGGTTTCATCAGATCTCCTTGGATAACCTGTGTTTGATGTGTTTGGATATCCAGTGCTTGACAGACATTGTCAAATACTTTTTTTGAACATCTAATTGTAATACCAGTCATTTTCAGTTTTACCCATTGTCCTTCTTTTGCTGTGTATTGCCCAGAAAATGCTAATTCCAGTTTCCCTGCAGCCATACAATGAGGCTGAAGGCAGCAGTGAGATCCTCCTTTAGCCTTTCCTTCTTTGGACTGAACAAACCCAGCACTCTTGATCAATGCTTTCACATTTCATCTTGTATCCCAAATCATCCTTGTGACTGCTGTCTATTTGGAATGATGGACGTGTGAACCTACATGATTCTCCTGCGATGTTCCAAATTTTTCATACTGCTCTGCTGTTGTTTCTTCTGAAATA
>NW_026623386.1:1350279-1352800 GCF_030028575.1 Malurus melanocephalus | reverse complement strand
TAGTTTCTGTTCTTATTGGTGGGAAGGATGTACTTACCAGGGACAAATAATGGTAGCAATGATAAAAGCTTAATAGACATAAAAAAATTATTTCCCCCCCTTTTTTTCAAGATGATTTCATTTTACTTTGTGACCAGAAATCAGAAATTCAGAATTTAGAAATYCTAAAAATTTTGCACCAGAATGTTTGTTATGCAATTTCCAGTGGATCAGGCTGCCCTCTGAGTTGAGAAATGACCGTGTAGTAAAAGCTTTTTCTCCAAATCACCTTTAAAAAACAGGTAAGGTATGATGTAAATTCAGTCTCAGGCTCTAATGAAAACTCCAAATTYCTACTTCTTAACTTTTGGTATGTATATTTTCTTTTACAATCTTTCAAAGTTTTCAGTAGATTAAAAAGAGCACTTTTCAGTCTTCCTTTTCTTTCCTTATTTTTTTTGTCTTTCTCCACCTTTTTAAGGTTTCTCAAAGTTCTGATGTACAACATCAGACTCATGTTTAAGATTAACCCGACCTCTCATTCATATAAAATTTGGAATGCTTGCCATGCCATAGTGCATATAATAAGAGACCAGTTAGGAAAACCTTCAGAAGAGAAAGTCACTATTTATAATAAGAGTTTGAAGAATTAGAAATGGAGTGAAGAGTTGTGAGAATTATGCCTGTCATTTGAGAAGTTGGAGACAAACAATGCTGAGAATGGTAGTTCATTGTAGAAAGCCAGAAGATGATTTAGAATAGGTTGAATAAATTGAGAATGACTTTTGTAATTATTTTTGAACCACTTTACCTTTAGAYCTCTTTCATAGCTGCTAATTCTCTTTGTGCTGTGGCAGAACACTCATCATTACTTTAAAAAGTCACCTTCTTTGTGCAAAGAATKATTTCCAAAGGAAGTTCAAAGTGTGCCATTCCATGGTCCAGCAACCTAAAATGATTCAAAGATTTCTGTTAAATAAGAAGCAGCAATTTTTTTTTTTTTTTGGTCCACAAGGTTGATTGGCTTTGAAAAATTGACACCTTTGTCTAGTCTGTTGGAAACATTTTATTAGGCTTTTTTTGTGGAAAAGCTTTGCAAATATTATCAGAAGTAATTAAGATTTTATGAAACATCAAAAGGAGAGGTATCAGAACTTCCCTTCTGTTTATTTTGATATCAACCAGGAATATTTATTTAATTTTATTTTATACAGGACAGAGTTTTCCCAGTTTGGAAAGAAAAAAATGTATCTGCGACTCTTAATTATTCTAACTCAAAAATAAGTCTTGACAACTAAAAGAATCATAAATATAATAAATGTGGGAACTGGCATAATCTATCCTCCAGCATAATCTATTTAGTCTCTCTTTTCATTCACTGAAAGGAAACCTGATAATTCARTATGAATTGAAAAAACCCTATAATTGTTAAGGATAAGCTTTTGTAACTGATATAGAAAGCTTATTTTAGATAGTAAAAAAAATCAATGAAATGTGTATGTTATTAATCATAACAATGCTTAGTTTATCTGAATAATTAAAACTAATAGTCTTGATTTTGAAAACAAAAACAAAACCAACACCAAAATCAACACCACATTGCATTAGATAGATCAAAGATAATTCATGAGCATCATTTGGTCTCCCACAGAAGAATAAACACCTCAGTTCTTTCAAGATAGATAACAARATATCAGGTTTTAACTGTTATAAAATGGGAGAGATGTTTATAAAATATTATTGTTTGAAACGTACGATTAGGAACTACTGAGTTCTGTCTTTATAAACTTCAGTACTGTGAAAAAATATTCAAAAATATTTCTTTAGTTTGCTTAAAGAAATAAATACTTCAGAAACCACATCTGGGGTTAGCAAATTTACCTAGGAAAATCCTTTATTACATAAAATGAAAGTTAAAATAACAATGAAATTAAATCAGGTATTGTTTAAATGACCATTTTAATGCATTTTTGTTATTCAAATTACCCATAGACAGAATAGCAGGCCATATGRATCACAGAGACTATTGTATACACCTTCCTTTATTTTATTTACATCTTTAGTGAAGCACAGAGAAGTATTTTGAAAAATCATTAGAAATTATTTAATATGCTGCATTTAAATCTGATTAAAAGGCTTTTTAATAGCTACCAGGTACCATGAAAGAGTACCACATAAATTTCACATAATGATTTCATAAACAAATATTGACATTTAATTTTCTTTCTCTTATTTCACCGGTCTGCAAGTCTTGGACACTCCATATTGTTTTCTTATTCTTGCTTCAGAGATTAATTTGGTGGTCTGAGCATTATGCAAATMGAGTAAGGTGGTAGCTCCCAAAATGGCATGTTTATAAGGAGTTKTCAGACCAATACCTAACCATTGAGGTTATATATCTCTTTCCCCTAGAAAAAACATCTTACATGTGATAAAATAGATTTTTGCTGAAGTCTAGTATCTAGGAAAATAAGTCTTTTTGCAAACTGTAAAATGGGAAACTGATTCTCTCTGGAGGATACCTTTGTGGTGTGCTTTTTTT